>NW_026611834.1:0-111341 GCF_023638135.1 Falco biarmicus | reverse complement strand
AATAAACCATTCCCACCACACAAAAAGTTGTTCTACCTGCTTTCTGGGCTGAGATGGGGAACCGCTGAATTTTGGACTCGGCCGGTGACAAAATGTTCCAAACACACCCCATGCACAACTCCACCGGGGAAGGTGCCAGACAGGAGTTCTCTTAGTAGTTTTTACAGTACCTTGGTAGGCATCTGAAAGACACCACAAAAGTTGTTCTACCTGCTTTCTGGGCTGAGATGGGGAAAACGCTGAATTTTGGACTCGGCTGGTGACAAAATGTTCCAAACACACCGCCTGCACAACTCCACCGGGGAAGGTGCCAGACGGGAGTTCTCCTGGTAGTTTTTTACATTGCTCCGGTAGGCATCTGAAAGACACCACAAAAGTTGTTCTATCTGCTTTCTGGGCTGAGATGGGGAATCGCTGAATTTTGGACTCGGGCCGGTGACAAAATGTTCCAAAGACACCCCATGCACAACTCCACCGGGGAAGGTGCCAGGCAGGAGTTCTCCTGGTAGTTTTTACATTGCTCCGGTAGGCATCTGAAAGACACCGACAAAAGTTGTTCTACCTGCTTTCTGGGCTGAGATGGGGAACCGCTGAATTTTGGACTCGGCTGGTGACAAAATGTTCCAAACACACCCCCTGCACAACTCCACCGGGGAAGGTGCCAGACAGGAGTTCTCTTGATAGTTTTTACACTACCTTGGTAGGCATCTGAAAGACACCACAAAAGTTGTTCTACCTGCTTTCTGGGCTGAGATGGGGAACCGCTGAATTTTGGACTCGGCCAGTGACAAAATGTTCCAAAGACACCCCATGCACAACTCCACCGGGGAAGGTGCCAGACAGGAGTTCTCTTAGTAGTTTTTACACTACCTTGGTAGGCACCTGAAAGGCACCACAAAAGTTGTTCTACCTGCTTTCTGGGCTGAGATGGGGAACCGCTGAATTTTGGAGTCGCCCGGTGACAAAATGTTCCAAACACACCCCATGCACAACTCCACCGGGGAAGGTGCCAGACAGGAGTTCTCTTAGTAGTTTTTACACTACCTTGGTAGGCAGCTGAAAGACACCACAAAAGTTGTTCTACCTGCTTTCTGGGCTGAGATGGGGAACCGCTGAATTTTGGACTCTGCTGGTGACAAAATGTTCCGAACACACCCCATGCACAACTCCACCGGGGAAGGTGCCAGACAGGAGTTCTCTTGGTAGTTTTTACATTGCTCCGGTAGGCAGCTGAAAGACACCACAAAAGTTGTTCTACCTGCTTTCTGGGCTGAGATGGGGAACCCGCTGAATTTTGGACTCGGCCGGTGACAAAATGTTCCAAACACACCCCCTGCACAACTCCACCGGGGAAGGTGCCAGACAGGAGTTCTCTTAATAGTTTTTACACTACCTTGGTAGGGAGCTGAAAGGCAGCACAAAAGTTGTTCTACCTGCTTTCTGGGCTGAGATGGGGAATCGCTGAATTTTGGACTTGGCCGGTGACAAAATGTTCCAAACACACCCCCTGCACAACTCCACCGGGGAAGGTGCCAGACAGGAGTTCTCCTGGTAGTTTTTACATTGCTCCGGTAGGCATCTGAAAGACACCACAAAAGTTGTTCTATCTGCTTTCTGGGCTGAGATGGGGAATCGCTGAATTTTGGAGTCGGCCGGTGACAAAATGTTCCAAAGACACCCCATGCACAACTCCACCGGGGAATGTGCCAGACAAGCGTTCTCTTGATAGTTTTTACACTACCTTGGTAGGCAGCTGAAAGACACCACAAAAGTTGTTCTACCTGCTTTCTGGGCTGAGATGGGGAACCGCTGAATTTTGGACTCGGCCGGTGACAAAATGTTCCAAACACACCCCCTGCACAACTCCACCGGGGAAGGTGCCAGACAGGAGTTCTCCTGGTAGTTTTTACATTGCTCCGGTAGGCATCTGAAAGACACTACAAAAGTTGTTCTACCTGCTTTCTGGGCTGAGATGGGGAACCGCTGAATTTTGGGCTCGGCTGGTGACAAAATGTTCCAAACACACCCCCTGCACAACTCCACCGGGGAAGGTGCCAGACAGGAGTTCTCCTGGTAGTTTTTACATTGCTCCGGTAGGCATCTGAAAGACACCACAAAAGTTGTTCTATCTGCTTTCTGGGCTGAGATGGGGAACAGCTGAATTTTGGAGTCGGCCGGTGACAAAATGTTCCAAACACACCCCCTGCACAACTCCACCGGGGAAGGTGCCAGGGACAAGCTCTGTTGGTAGTTTTTACATTGCTCCGGTAGGCATCAAAAGGATACCACAAAAGTTGTTCTACCTGCTTTCTGGGCTGAGATGGGGAATCGCTGAATTTTGGACTCGGCCGGTGACAAAATGTTCCAAAGACACCCCATGCACAACTCCACCGGGGAAGGTGCCAGGCAGGAGTTCTCTTGGTAGTTTTTACACTACCTTGGTAGGCATTTGAAAGGCACCACAAAAGTTGTTCTACCTGCTTTCTGGGCTGAGATGGGGATCCGCTGAATTTTGGAGTCGGCTGGTGACAAAATGTTCCAAACACACCCCATGCACAACTCCACCGGGGAAGGTGCCAGACAGGAGTTCTCCTGGTAGTTTTTACATTGCTCCGGTAGGCATCTGAAAGACACCACAAAAGTTGTTCTACCTGCTTTCTGGGCTGAGATGGGGAACCGCTGAATTTTGGACTCGGCCAGTGACAAAATGTTCCAAAGACACCCCATGCACAACTCCACCGGGGAAGGTGCCAGGCAGGAGTTCTCCTGGTAGTTTTTACATTGCTCTGGTAGGCATCTGAAAGACACCACAAAAGTTGTTCTACCTGCTTTCTGGGCTGAGATGGGGAACCGCTGAATTTTGGAGTCGGCTGGTGACAAAATGTTCCAAAGACCTCATGCACAACTCCACCGGGGAAGGTGCCAGACAGGAGTTCTCCTGGTAGTTTTTACACTACCTTGGTAGGCAGCTGAAAGGCACCACAAAAGTTGTTCTACCTGCTTTCTGGGCTGAGATGGGGAACCGCTGAATTTTGGACTCGGCCGGTGACAAAATGTTCCAAACACACCCCATGCACAACTCCACCGGGGAAGGTGCCAGACAGGAGTTCTCTTAGTAGTTTTTACAGTACCTTGGTAGGCATCTGAAAGACACCACAAAAGTTGTTCTACCTGCTTTCTGGGCTGAGATGGGGAAACGCTGAATTTTGGACTCGGCTGGTGACAAAATGTTCCAAACACACCGCCTGCACAACTCCACCGGGGAAGGTGCCAGACGGGAGTTCTCCTGGTAGTTTTTACATTGCTCCGGTAGGCATCTGAAAGACACCACAAAAGTTGTTCTATCTGCTTTCTGGGCTGAGATGGGGAATCGCTGAATTTTGGACTCGGCCGGTGACAAAATGTTCCAAAGACACCCCATGCACAACTCCACCGGGGAAGGTGCCAGGCAGGAGTTCTCCTGGTAGTTTTTACATTGCTCCGGTAGGCATCTGAAAGACACCACAAAAGTTGTTCTACCTGCTTTCTGGGCTGAGATGGGGAACCGCTGAATTTTGGACTCGGCTGGTGACAAAATGTTCCAAACACACCCCCTGCACAACTCCACCGGGGAAGGTGCCAGACAGGAGTTCTCTTGATAGTTTTTACACTACCTTGGTAGGCATCTGAAAGACACCACAAAAGTTGTTCTACCTGCTTTCTGGGCTGAGATGGGGAACCGCTGAATTTTGGACTCGGCCAGTGACAAAATGTTCCAAAGACACCCCATGCACAACTCCACCGGGGAAGGTGCCAGACAGGAGTTCTCTTAGTAGTTTTTACACTACCTTGGTAGGCACCTGAAAGGCACCACAAAAGTTGTTCTACCTGCTTTCTGGGCTGAGATGGGGAACCGCTGAATTTTGGACTCGGCCGGTGACAAAATGTTCCAAACACACCCCATGCACAACTCCACCGGGGAAGGTGCCAGACAGGAGTTCTCTTGGTAGTTTTTACACTACCTTGGTAGGCAGCTGAAAGACACCACAAAAGTTGTTCTACCTGCTTTCTGGGCTGAGATGGGGAACCGCTGAATTTTGGACTCTGCTGGTGACAAAATGTTCCGAACACACCCCATGCACAACTCCACCGGGGAAGGTGCCAGACAGGAGTTCTCTTGGTAGTTTTTACATTGCTCCGGTAGGCAGCTGAAAGACACCACAAAAGTTGTTCTACCTGCTTTCTGGGCTGAGATGGGGAACCGCTGAATTTTGGACTCGGCCGGTGACAAAATGTTCCAAACACACCCCCTGCACAACTCCACCGGGGAAGGTGCCAGACAGGAGTTCTCTTAATAGTTTTTTACACTACCTTGGTAGGCAGCTGAAAGGCACCACAAAAGTTGTTCTACCTGCTTTCTGGGCTGAGATGGGGAATCGCTGAATTTTGGAGTCGGCTGGTGACAAAATGTTTCAAACACACCCCCTGCACAACTCCACCGGGGAAGGTGCCAGACAGGAGTTCTCCTGGTAGTTTTTACATTGCTCCGGTAGGCATCTGAAAGACACCACAAAAGTTGTTCTATCTGCTTTCTGGGCTGAGATGGGGAATCGCTGAATTTTGGACTCGGCCGGTGACAAAATGTTCCAAAGACACCCCATGCACAACTCCACCGGGGAATGTGCCAGACAAGCGTTCTCTTGATAGTTTTTACACTACCTTGGTAGGCAGCTGAAAGACACCACAAAAGTTGTTCTACCTGCTTTCTGGGCTGAGATGGGGAACCGCTGAATTTTGGACTCGGCCGGTGACAAAATGTTCCAAACACACCCCCTGCACAACTCCACCGGGGAAGGTGCCAGACAGGAGTTCTCCTGGTAGTTTTTTACATTGCTCCGGTAGGCATCTGAAAGACACTACAAAAGTTGTTTCTACCTGCTTTCTGGGCTGAGATGGGGAACCGCTGAATTTTGGACTCGGCCGGTGACAAAATGTTCCAAACACACCCCATGCACAACTCCACCGGGGAAGGTGCCCAGGCAGGAGTTCTCTTGGTAGTTTTTACATTGCTCCGGTAGGCATCTGAAAGACACCACAAAAGTTGTTCTACCTGCTTTCTGGGCTAAGATGGGGAACCGCTGAATTTTGGAGTCGGCCGGTGACAAAATGTTCCAAACACACCCCATGCACAACTCCACTAGCGAAGGTGCCAGGGACGAGCTCTGTTGGTAGTTTTTACATTGCTCCGGTAGGCATCAAAAGGATACCACAAAAGTTGTTCTACCTGCTTTCTGGGCTGAGATGGGGAATCGCTGAATTTTGGACTCGGCCGGTGACAAAATGTTCCAAAGACACCCCCTGCACAACTCCACCGGGGAAGGTGCCAGGCAGGAGTTCTCCTGGTAGTTTTTACACTACCTTGGTAGGCATTTGAAAGGCACCACAAAAGTTGTTCTACCTGCTTTCTGGGCTGAGATGGGGATCCGCTGAATTTTGGAGTCGGCTGGTGACAAAATGTTCCAAACACACCCCATGCACAACTCCACCGGGGAAGGTGCCAGACAGGAGTTCTCCTGGTAGTTTTTACATTGCTCCGATAGGCATCTGAAAGACACCACAAAAGTTGTTCTACCTGCTTTCTGGGCTGAGATGGGGAACCGCTGAATTTTGGACTCGGCCAGTGACAAAATGTTCCAAAGACACCCCATGCACAACTCCACCGGGGAAGGTGCCAGACAGGAGTTCTCTTAGTAGTTTTTACACTACCTTGGTAGGCACCTGAAAGGCACCACAAAAGTTGTTCTACCTGCTTTCTGGGCTGAGATGGGGAACCGCTGAATTTTGGAGTCGCCCGGTGACAAAATGTTCCAAACACACCCCATGCACAACTCCACCGGGGAAGGTGCCAGGCAGGAGTTCTCTTGGTAGTTTTTACACTACCTTGGTAGGCATCTGAAAGACACCACAAAAGTTGTTCTACCTGCTTTCTGGGCTGAGATGGGGAACCGCTGAATTTTTGGACTCGGCTGGTGACAAAATGTTCCAAACACACCCCATGCACAACTCCACCGGGGAAGGTGCCAGACAGGAGTTCTCCTGGTAGTTTTTACATTGCTCCGGTAGGCATCTGAAAGACACCACAAAAGTTGTTCTACCTGCTTTCTGGGCTGAGATGGGGAACCGCTGAATTTTGGACTCGGCCGGTGACAAAATGTTCCAAAGACACCCCATGCACAACTCCACCGGGGAATGTGCCAGACAAGCGTTCTCTTGATAGTTTTTACACTACCTTGGTAGGCATCTGAAAGACACCCACAAAAGTTGTTCTACCTGCTTTCTGGGCTGAGATGGGGAAACACTGAATTTTGGACTCGGCCGGTGACAAAATGTTCCAAAGACACCCCCTGCACAACTCCACCGGGGAAGGTGCCAGACAGGAGTTCTCTTAGTAGTTTTTACACTACCTTGGTAGGCATCTGAAAGACACCCACAAAAGTTGTTCTACCTGCTTTCTGGGCTGAGATGGGGAACCGCTGAATTTTGGACTCGGCTGGTGAAAAAATGTTCCAAACACACCCCCTGCACAACTCCACCGGGGAAGGTGCCAGACAGGAGTTCTCCTGGTAGTTTTTACATTGCTCTGGTAGGCATCTGAAAGACACCACAAAAGTTGTTCTACCTGCTTTCTGGGCTGAGATGGGGAACCGCTGAATTTTGGACTCGGCTGGTGACAAAATGTTCCAAAGACACCCCATGCACAACTCCACCGGGGAATGTGCCAGACAAGCGTTCTCTTGATAGTTTTTACACTACCTTGGTAGGCATCTGAAAGACACCACAAAAGTTGTTCTACCTGCTTTCTGGGCTGAGATGGGGAAACACTGAATTTTGGACTCGGCCGGTGACAAAATGTTCCAAAGACACCCCCTGCACAACTCCACCGGGGAAGGTGCCAGACAGGAGTTCTCTTAGTAGTTTTTACACTACCTTGGTAGGCATCTGAAAGACACCACAAAAGTTGTTCTACCTGCTTTCTGGGCTGAGATGGGGAACCGCTGAATTTTGGACTCGGCTGGTGACAAAATGTTCCAAACACACCCCCTGCACAACTCCACCGGGGAAGGTGCCAGACGGGAGTTCTCCTGGTAGTTTTTACATTGCTCCGGTAGGCATCTGAAAGACACCACAAAAGTTGTTCTATCTGCTTTCTGGGCTGAGATGGGGAACAGCTGAATTTTGGAGTCGGCCGGTGACAAAATGTTCCAAAGACACCCCCTGCACAACTATACCGGGGAAGGTGCCAGACAGGAGTTCTCCTGGTAGTTTTTACATTGCTCCGGTAGGCATCTAAAAGACACCACAAAAGATGTTCTACCTGCTTTCTGGGCTGAGATGGGGAACGGCTGAATTTTGGACTCGGCCGGTGACAAAATGTTCCAAACACACCCCCTGCACAACTCCACCGGGGAAGGTGCCAGACAGGAGTTCTCCTGGTAGTTTTTACACTACCTTGGTAGGCACCTGAAAGGCACCACAAAAGTTGTTCTACCTGCTTTCTGGGCTGAGATGGGGAATCGCTGAATTTTGGACTCGGCCGGTGACAAAATGTTCCAAAGACACCCCATGCACAACTCCACCGGGGAAGGTGCCAGGCAGGAGTTCTCCTGGTAGTTTTTACATTGCTCCGGTAGGCATCTGAAAGACACCACAAAAGTTGTTCTACCTGCTTTCTGGGCTGAGATGGGGAACCGCTGAATTTTGGACTCGGCCGGTGACAAAATGTTCCAAAGACACCCCATGCACAACTCCACCGGGGAATGTGCCAGACAAGCGTTCTCTTGATAGTTTTTTACACTACCTTGGTAGGCATCTGAAAGACACCACAAAAGTTGTTCTACCTGCTTTCTGGGCTGAGATGGGGAACCGCTGAATTTTGGACTCGGCCGGTGACAAAATGTTCCAAAGACACCCCCTGCACAACTCCACCGGGGAAGGTGCCAGACAGGAGTTCTCTTAGTAGTTTTTACACTACCTTGGTAGGCATCTGAAAGACACCACAAAAGTTGTTCTACCTGCTTTCTGGGCTGAGATGGGGAAACACTGAATTTTGGACTCGGCTGGTGACAAAATGTTCCAAACACACCCCCTGCACAACTCCACCGGGGAAGGTGCCAGACAGGAGTTCTCCTGGTAGTTTTTACATTGCTCCGGTAGGCATCTGAAAGACACCACAAAAGTTGTTCTACCTGCTTTCTGGGCTGAGATGGGGAACCGCTGAACTTTTGGACTCGGCTGGTGACAAAATGTTCCAAACACACCCCATGCACAACTCCACCGGGGAAGGTGCCAGACAGGAGCTTCTCTTAGTAGTCTTTTACACTACCTTGGTAGGCACCTGAAAAGGCACCACAAAAGTTGTTCTAGCCTGCTTTCTGGGCTGAGATGGGGGAACCGCTGAATTTTGGAGTCGCCCGGTGACAAAATGTTCCAAAGACACCCCATGCACAACTCCACCGGGGAAGGTGCCAGGCAGGAGTTCTCTTGGTAGTTTTTTACACTACCTTGGTAGGCATTTGAAAAGGCACCACAAAAGTTGTTCTACCTGCTTTCTGGGCTGAGATGGGGAACCGCTGAATTTTTGGACTCGGCTGGTGACAAAATATTCCGAACACAGCCCATGCACAACTCCACCGGGGAAGGTGCCAGGCAGGAGTTCTCTTGGGTAGTTTTTTACATTGCTCCGGTAGGCATCTGAAAGACACCACAAAAGTTGTTCTACCTGCTTTCTGGGCTGAGATGGGGAAACGCTGAATTTTGGACTCGGCCGGTGACAAAAATGTTCCAAAACACAACCCATGCACAACTCCACCGGGGAAGGTGCCAGGCAGGAGTTCTCTTAATAGTTTTTACACTACCCTTGGTAGGCAGCTAAAAGGCACCACAAAAGTTGTTCTACCTGCTTTCTGGGCTGAGATGGGGAATCGCTGAATTTTGGAGTCGGCTGGTGACAAAATGTTTCAAACACACCCCCTGCACAACTCCACCGGGGAAGGTGCCAGACAGGAGTTCTCCTGGTAGTTTTTACATTGCTCCGGTAGGCATCTGAAAGACACTACAAAAGTTGTTCTACCTGCTTTCTGGGC
The DNA here is from genome assembly GCF_023638135.1 of Falco biarmicus. Taxonomy (NCBI): domain Eukaryota; kingdom Metazoa; phylum Chordata; class Aves; order Falconiformes; family Falconidae; genus Falco; species Falco biarmicus. Next base: position 102,219 of record NW_026611834.1, on the reverse strand, counting down.
TGAGATGGGGGAACCGCTGAATTTTGGACTCGGCTGGTGACAAAATGTTCCAAAACACACCCCCTGCACAACTCCACCGGGGAAGGTGCCAGACAGGAGTTCTCTTAGTAGTTTTTACACTACCCTTGGTAGGCAGCTGAAAGGCACCACAAAAGTTGTTCTACCTGCTTTCTGGGCTGAGATGGGGAACCGCTGAATTTTGGAGTCGGCCGGTGACAAAATGTTCCAAACGCACCCCATGCACAACTCCACTAGCGAAGGTGCCAGGGATGAGCTCTGTTGGTAGTTTTTACATTGCTCCGGTAGGCATCAAAAGGATACCACAAAAGTTGTTCTACCTGCTTTCTGGGCTGAGATGGGGAATCGCTGAATTTTGGAGTCGCCCCGGTGACAAAATGTTCCAAAGACACCCCATGCACAACTCCACCGGGGAAGGTGCCAGGCAGGAGTTCTCTTGGTAGTTTTTACACTACCTTGGTAGGCATTTGAAAGGCACCACAAAAGTTGTTCTACCTGCTTTCTGGGCTGAGATGGGGATCCGCTGAATTTTGTGGAGTCGGCTGGTGACAAAATGTTCCAAACACACCCCATGCACAACTCCACCGCGGGAAGGTGCCAGACAGGAGTTCTCCTGGTAGTTTTTACACTTGCTCCGGTAGGCATCTGAAAGACACGCACAAAAGTTGTTCTACCTGCTTTCTGGGCTGAGATGGGGAACCGCTGAATTTTGGACTCGGCCGGTGACAAAATGTTCCAAACACACCCCATGCACAACTCCACCGGGGAAGGTGCCAGGCAGGAGTTCTCTTGGTAGTTTTTACACTACCTTGGTAGGCAGCTGAAAGACACCACAAAAGTTGTTCTACCTGCTTTCTGGGCTGAGATGGGGAACCGCTGAATTTTTGGACTCGGCTGGTGACAAAATGTTCCGAACACACCCCATGCACAACTCCACCGGGGAAGGTGCCAGACAGGAGTTCTCCTGGTAGTTTTTAAATTGCTCCGGTAGGCAGCTGAAAGACACCACAAAAGTTGTTCTACCCTGCTTTCTGGGCTGAGATGGGGAACCGCTGAATTTTGGACTCGGCCGGTGACAAAATGTTCCGAACACACCCCATGCACAACTCCACCGGGGAAGGTGCCAGACAAGCGTTCTCTTGATAGTTTTTACACTACCTTGGTAGGCATCTGAAAGACACCACAAAAGTTGTTCTACCTGCTTTCTGGGCTGAGATGGGGAACCGCTGAATTTTGGAGTCGGCCGGTGACAAAATGTTCCAAACACACCCCATGCACAACTCCACCGGGGAAGGTGCCAGACAGGAGTTCTCTTAGTAGTTTTTACACTACCTTGGTAGGCATCTGAAAGACACCACAAAAGTTGTTCTATCTGCTTTCTGGGCTGAGATGGGGAACAGCTGAATTTTGGAGTCGGCCGGTGACAAAATGTTCCAAAGACACCCCCTGCACAACTATACCGGGGAAGGTGCCAGACAGGAGTTCTCCTGGTAGTTTTTACATTGCTCCGGTAGGCATCTAAAAGACACCACAAAAGATGTTCTACCTGCTTTCTGGGCTGAGATGGGGAACCGCTGAATTTTGGAGTCGCCCGGTGACAAAATGTTCCAAAGACACCCCATGCACAACTCCACCGGGGAAGGTGCCAGGCAGGAGTTCTCTTGGTAGTTTTTACACTACCTTGGTAGGCAGCTGAAAGGCACCACAAAAGTTGTTCTAACCTGCTTTCTGGGCTGAGATGGGGAATCGCTGAATTTTGGACTCGGCCCGGTGACAAAAATGTTCCAAAGACACCCCATGCACAACTCCACCGGGGAAGGTGCCAGGCAGGAGTTCTCCTGGGTAGTTTTTTACATTGCTCCGGTAGGCATCTGAAAAGACAACCACAAAAGTTGTTCTACCTGCTTTCTGGGCTGAGATGGGGAACCGCTGAATTTTTGGACTCGGCCGGTGACAAAAATGTTCCAAAGACACCCCATGCACAACTCCACCGGGGAAGGTGCCAGACAGGAGTTCTCTTAGTAGTTTTTACACTACCTTGGTAGGGCAGCTGAAAGGCACCACAAAAGTTGTTCTACCTGCTTTCTGGGCTGAGATGGGGAACCGCTGAATTTTGGACTCGGCTGGTGACAAAATGTTCCAAACACACCCCCTGCACAACTCCACCGGGGAAGGTGCCAGACAGGAGTTCTCCTGGTAGTTTTTACATTGCTCCGGTAGGCCATCTGAAAGACACCACAAAAGTTGTTCTACCTGCTTTCTGGGCTGAGATGGGGAACCGCTGAATTTTGGACTCGGCTGGTGACAAAATGTTCCAAAGACACCCCATGCACAACTCCACCGGGGAAGGTGCCAGACAGGAGTTCTCTTAGTAGTTTTTTACACTACCTTGGTAGGCACCTGAAAGGCACCACAAAAGTTGTTTCTACCTGCTTTCTGGGCTGAGATGGGGAACCGCTGAATTTTGGAGTCGCCCCGGTGACAAAATGTTCCAAACACACCCCCATGCACAACTCCACCGGGGAAGGTGCCCAGGCAGGAGTTCTCTTGGTAGTTTTTACACTACCTTGGTAGGCATTTGAAAGGCACCACAAAAGTTGTTCTAACCTGCTTTCTGGGCTGAGATGGGGAAACCGCTGAATTTTTGGACTCGGCTGGTGACAAAATATTACGAACACACCCCCATGCACAACTCCACCGGGGAAGGTGCCAGGCAGGAGTTCTCTTGGTAGTTTTTACATTGCTCCGGTAGGCATCTGAAAGACACCACAAAAGTTGTTCTACCTGCTTTCTGGGCTGAGATGGGGAAACACTGAATTTTGGACTCGCGCCGGTGACAAAATGTTCCAAACACACCCCCATGCACAACTCCACCGGGGAAGGTGCCAGGCAGGAGTTCTCTTGGTAGTTTTTTACACTACCTTGGTAGGCAGCTAAAAGGCACCACAAAAGTTGTTCTACCTGCTTTCTGGGCTGAGATGGGGAATCGCTGAATTTTGGAGTCGGCTGGTGACAAAATGTTTCAAAACACACCCCCTGCACAACTCCACCGGGGAAGGTGCCAGACAGGAGTTCTCCTGGTAGTTTTTACATTGCTCCGGTAGGCATCTGAAAGACACCACAAAAGTTGTTCTATCTGCTTTCTGGGCTGAGATGGGGAATCGCTGAATTTTGGACTCGGCCCGGTGACAAAATGTTCCAAAGACACCCCATGCACAACTCCACCGGGGAAGGTGCCAGGCAGGAGTTCTCCTGGTAGTTTTTACATTGCTCCGGTAGGCATCTGAAAGACACCACAAAAGTTGTTCTACCTGCTTTCTGGGCTGAGATGGGGAACCGCTGAATTTTGGACTCGGCTGGTGACAAAATGTTCCAAACACACCCCCTGCAACAACTCCACCGGGGAAGGTGCCAGACAGGAGTTCTCCTGGTAGTTTTTACATTGCTCCGGTAGGCATCTGAAAGACACCACAAAAGTTGTTCTACCTGCTTTCTGGGCTGAGATGGGGAACCGCTGAATTTTGGACTCGGCCAGTGACAAAATGTTCCAAAGACACCCCATGCACAACTCCACCGGGGAAGGTGCCAGACAGGAGTTCTCTTAGTAGTTTTTACACTACCGTTGGTAGGCACCTGAAAGGCACCACAAAAGTTGTTCTACCTGCTTTCTGGGCTGAGATGGGGAACCCGCTGAATTTTGGAGTCGCCCGGCTGATAAAATGTTCCAAAGACACCCCATGCACAACTCCACCGGGGAAGGTGCCAGGCAGGAGTTCTCTTGGTAGTTTTGTACACTACCTTGGTAGGCATTTGAAAGGCACCACAAAAGTTGTTCTACCTGCTTTCTGGGCTGAGATGGGGAACCGCTGAATTTTTGGACTCGGCTGGTGACAAAATATTACGAACACACCCCATGCACAACTCCACCGGGGAAGGTGCCAGGCAGGAGTTCTCTTGGTAGTTTTTACATTGCTCCGGTAGGCATCTGAAAGACACCACAAAAGTTGTTCTACCTGCTTTCTGGGCTGAGATGGGGAAACGCTGAATTTTTGGACTCGGCCGGTGACAAAATGTTCCAAACACACCCCCTGCACAACCTCCACCGGGGAAGGTGCCAGGCAGGAGTTCTCTTAATAGTTTTTACACTACCTTGGTAGGCAGCTAAAAGGCACCAACAAAAGTTGTTCTACCTGCTTTCTGGGCTGAGATGGGCGAATCGCTGAATTTTGGAGTCGGCTGGTGACAAAATGTTTCAAACACACCCCCTGCACAACTCCACCGGGAAGGTGCCAGACAGGAGTTCTCCTGGTAGTTTTTACATTGCTCCGGTAGGCATCTGAAAGACACTACAAAAAGTTGTTCTACCTGCTTTCTGGGCTGAGATGGGGAACCGCTGAATTTTGGACTCGGCTGGTGACAAAAATGTTCCAAACACACCCTTTGCACAACTCCACCGGGGAAGGTGCCAGACAGGAGTTCTCTTAGTAGTTTTTACACTACCTTGGTAGGCAGCTGAAAGGCACCACAAAAGTTGTTCTACCTGCTTTCTGGGCTGAGATGGGGAACCGCTGAATTTTGGAGTCGGCCGGTGACAAAATGTTCCAAACACACCCCCATGCACAACTCCACTAGCGAAGGTGCCAGGGACGAGCTCTGTTGGTAGTTTTTACATTGCTCCGGTAGGCATCAAAAGGATACCACAAAAGTTGTTCTACCTGCTTTCTGGGCTGAGATGGGGAATCGCTGAATTTTGGAGTCGCGCCGGTGACAAAATGTTCCAAAGACACCCCATGCACAACTCCACCGGGGAAGGTGCCAGCGCAGGAGTTCTCTTGGTAGTTTTTACACTACCTTGGTAGGCCATTTGAAAGGCACCACAAAAGTTGTTCTACCTGCTTTCTGGGCTGAGATGGGGATCCGCTGAATTTTGGAGTCGGCTGGTGACAAAATGTTCCAAACACACCCCCTGCACAACTCCACCGGGGAAGGTGCCAGACAGGAGTTCTCCTGGTAGTTTTTTACATTGCTCCGGTAGGCATCTGAAAGACACCACAAAAGTTGTTCTACCTGCTTTCTGGGCTGAGATGGGGAACCGCTGAATTTTGGACTCGGCCGGTGACAAAAATGTTCCAAACACACCCCATGCACAACTCCACCGGGGAAGGTGCCAGGCAGGAGTTCTCTTGGTAGTTTTTTACACTACCTTGGTAGGCAGCTGAAAGACACCGACAAAAGTTGTTCTACCTGCTTTCTGGGCTGAGATGGGGAACCGCTGAATTTTTTGGACTCGGCTGGTGACAAAATGTTCCGAACACACCCCATGCACAACTCCACCGGGGAAGGTGCCAGACAGGAGTTCTCCTGGTAGTTTTTACATTGCTCCGGTAGGCATCTGAAAGACACCACAAAAGTTGTTCTACCTGCTTTCTGGGCTGAGATGGGGAACCGCTGAATTTTGGACTCGGCCGGTGACAAAAATGTTCCGAACACACCCCATGCACAACTCCACCGGGGAAGGTGCCAGACAAGCGTTCTCTTGATAGTTTTTACACTACCTTGGTAGGCATCTGAAAGACACCACAAAAGTTGTTCTACCTGCTTTCTGGGCTGAGATGGGGAACCGCTGAATTTTGGAGTCGGCCGGTGACAAAATGTTCCAAACACACCCCATGCACAACTCCACCGGGGAAGGTGCCAGACAGGAGTTCTCTTAGTAGTTTTTTACACTACCTTGGTAGGCATCTGAAAGACACCACAAAAGTTTGTTCTACCTGCTTTCTGGGCTGAGATGGGGAACAGCTGAATTTTGGACTCGGCCGGTGACAAAATGTTCCAAAGACACCCCCTGCACAACTATACCGGGGAAGGTGCCAGACAGGAGTTCTCCTGGTAGTTTTTACATTGCTCCGGTAGGCATCTAAAAGACACCACAAAAGATGTTCTACCTGCTTTCTGGGCTGAGATGGGGAACCGCTGAATTTTGGAGTCGCCCGGTGACAAAATGTTCCAAAGACACCCCATGCACAACTCCACCGGGGAAGGTGCCAGGCAGGAGTTCTCTTGGTAGTTTTTACACTACCTTGGTAGGCAGCTGAAAGGCACCACAAAAGTTGTTCTACCTGCTTTCTGGGCTGAGATGGGGAATCGCTGAATTTTGGACTCGGCCGGTGACAAAATGTTCCAAAGACACCCCATGCACAACTCCACCGGGGAAGGTGCCAGGCAGGAGTTCTCCTGGTAGTTTTTACATTGCTCCGGTAGGCATCTGAAAGACACCACAAAAGTTGTTCTACCTGCTTTCTGGGCTGAGATGGGGAACCGCTGAATTTTGGACTCGGCCGGTGACAAAATGTTCCAAAGACACCCCATGCACAACTCCACCGGGGAAGGTGCCAGACAGGAGTTCTCTTAGTAGTTTTTACACTACCTTGGTAGGCAGCTGAAAGGCACCACAAAAGTTGTTCTACCTGCTTTCTGGGCTGAGATGGGGAACCGCTGAATTTTGGAGTCGGCCGGTGACAAAATGTTCCAAACACACCCCATGCACAACTCCACTAGCGAAGGTGCCAGACAGGAGTTCTCTTGGTAGTTTTTACACTACCTTGGTAGGCACCTGAAAGGCACCACAAAAGTTGTTCTACCTGCTTTCTGGGCTGAGATGGGGAACCGCTGAATTTTGGACTCGGCCGGTGACAAAATGTTCCAAACACACCCCATGCACAACTCCACCGGGGAAGGTGCCAGGCAGGAGTTCTCTTGGTAGTTTTTACACTACCTTGGTAGGCATCTGAAAGGCACCACAAAAGTTGTTCTACCTGCTTTCTGGGCTGAGATGGGGAACCGCTGAATTTTTGGACTCGGCTGGTGACAAAATATTACGAACACACCCCATGCACAACTCCACCGGGGAAGGTGCCAGACAGGAGTTCTCCTGTAGTTTTTTACATTGCTCCGGTAGGCATCTGAAAGACACCACAAAAGTTGTTCTACCTGCTTTCTGGGCTGAGATGGGGAAACGCTGAATTTTGGACTCGGCCGGTGACAAAATGTTCCAAACACACCCCATGCACAACTCCACCGGGGAAGGTGCCAGGCAGGAGTTCTCCTGGTAGTTTTTACACTACCTTGGTAGGCACCTGAAAGGCACGACAAAAGTTGTTCTACCTGCTTTCTGGGCTGAGATGGGGAATCGCTGAATTTTGGACTCGGCCGGTGACAAAATGTTCCAAAGACACCCCATGCACAACTCCACCGGGGAAGGTGCCAGGCAGGAGTTCTCCTGGTAGTTTTTACATTGCTCCGGTAGGCATCTGAAAGACACCACAAAAGTTGTTCTACCTGCTTTCTGGGCTGAGATGGGGAACCGCTGAATTTTGGACTCGGCCGGTGACAAAATGTTCCAAACACACCCCCTGCACAACTCCACCGGGGAAGGTGCCAGACAGGAGTTCTCTTAGTAGTTTTTACACTACCTTGGTAGGCATCTGAAAGGCACCACAAAAGTTGTTCTACCTGCTTTCTGGGCTGAGATGGGGAACCGCTGAATTTTGGAGTCGGCCGGTGACAAAATGTTCCAAACACACCCCATGCACAACTCCACTAGCGAAGGTGCCAGACAGGAGTTCTCCTGGTAGTTTTTACACTACCTTGGTAGGCATCTGAAAGGCACCACAAAAGTTGTTCTACCTGCTTTCTGGGCTGAGATGGGGAACCGCTGAATTTTTGGACTCGGCTTGTGACAAAATATTACGAACACACCCCATGCACAACTCCACCGGGGAAGGTGCCAGACAGGAGTTCTCCTGTAGTTTTTACATTGCTCCGGTAGGCATCTGAAAGACACCACAAAAGTTGTTCTACCTGCTTTCTGGGCTGAGATGGGGAAACGCTGAATTTTGGACTCGGCCGGTGACAAAATGTTCCAAACACACCCCATGCACAACTCCACCGGGGAAGGTGCCAGGCAGGAGTTCTCTTAATAGTTTTTACACTACCTTGGTAGGCAGCTAAAAGGCACCACAAAAGTTGTTCTACCTGCTTTCTGGGCTGAGATGGGGAACCGCTGAATTTTGGAGTCGGCCGGTGACAAAATGTTCCAAACACATCCCATGCACAACTCCACTAGCGAAGGTGCCAGGGACGAGCTCTGTTGGTAGTTTTTACATTGCTCCGGTAGGCATCAAAAGGACACCACAAAAGTTGTTCTACCTGCTTTCTGGGCTGAGATGGGGAATCGCTGAATTTTGGACTCGGCGGGTGACAAAATGTTCCAAAGACACCCCATGCACAACTCCACCGGGGAATGTGCCAGACAAGCGTTCTCTTGATAGTTTTTACACTACCTTGGTAGGCATTTGAAAGGCACCACAAAAGTTGTTCTACCTGCTTTCTGGGCTGAGATGGGGAACCGCTGAATTTTGGAGTCGGCTGGTGACAAAATGTTCCAAAGACACCCCATGCACAACTCCACCGGGGAAGGTGCCAGACAGGAGTTCTCCTGGTAGTTTTTACATTGCTCCGGTAGGCATCTGAAAGACACCACAAAAGTTGTTCTACCTGCTTTCTGGGCTGAGATGGGGAACCGCTGAATTTTGGACTCGGCCGGTGACAAAATGTTCCAAAGACACCCCATGCACAACTCCACCGGGGAAGGTGCCAGACAGGAGTTCTCTTAGTAGTTTTTACACTACCTTGGTAGGCACCTGAAAGGCACCACAAAAGTTGTTCTACCTGCTTTCTGGGCTGAGATGGGGAACCGCTGAATTTTGGAGTCGCCCGGTGACAAAATGTTCCAAAGACACCCCATGCACAACTCCACCGGGGAAGGTGCCAGGCAGGAGTTCTCTTGGTAGTTTTTACACTACCTTGGTAGGCAGCTGAAAGGCACCACAAAAGTTGTTCTACCTGCTTTCTGGGCTGAGATGGGGAACCGCTGAATTTTTGGACTCGGCTGGTGACAAAATGTTCCAAACACAGCCCATGCACAACTCCACCGGGGAAGGTGCCAGACAGGAGTTCTCCTGGTAGTTTTTACATTGCTCCGGTAGGCAGCAGAAAGACACCACAAAAGTTGTTCTACCTGCTTTCTGGGCTGAGATGGGGAACCGCTGAATTTTGGACTCGGCCGGTGACAAAATGTTCCAAACACACCCCATGCACAACTCCACCGGGGAAGGTGCCAGGCAGGAGTTCTCTTGGTAGTTTTTACATTGCTCCGGTAGGCATCTGAAAGACACCACAAAAGTTGTTCTATCTGCTTTCTGGGCTGAGATGGGGAATCGCTGAATTTTGGACTCGGCCGGTGACAAAATGTTCCAAAGACACCCCATGCACAACTCCACCGGGGAATGTGCCAGACAAGCGTTCTCTTGATAGTTTTTACACTACCTTGGTAGGCATCTGAAAGACACCACAAAAGTTGTTCTACCTGCTTTCTGGGCTGAGATGGGGAAACGCTGAATTTTGGACTCGGCTGGTGACAAAATGTTCCAAACACACCCCATGCACAACTCCACCGGGGAAGGTGCCAGGCAGGAGTTCTCCTGGTAGTTTTTACATTGCTCTGGTAGGCATCTGAAAGACACCACAAAAGTTGTTCTACCTGCTTTCTGGGCTGAGATGGGGAACCGCTGAATTTTGGACTCGGCCGGTGACAAAATGTTCCAAACACACCCCCTGCACAACTCCACCGGGGAAGGTGCCAGACAGGAGTTCTCTTGATAGTTTTTACACTGCCTTGGTAGGCATCTGAAAGACACCACAAAAGTTGTTCTACCTGCTTTCTGGGCTGAGATGGGGAAACGCTGAATTTTGGAGTCGGCTGGTGACGATATATTCCAAACACACCCCCTGCACAACTCCACCGGGGAAGGTGCCAGACGGGAGTTCTCCTGGTAGTTTTTACATTGCTCCGGTAGGCATCTGAAAGACACCACAAAAGTTGTTCTATCTGCTTTCTGGGCTGAGATGGGGAATCGCTGAATTTTGGACTCGGCCGGTGACAAAATGTTCCAAAGACACCCCATGCACAACTCCACCGGGGAAGGTGCCAGACAGGAGTTCTCTTGGTAGTTTTTACAGTACCTTGGTAGGCATCTGAAAGACACCACAAAAGTTGTTCTACCTGCTTTCTGGGCTGAGATGGGGAACCGCTGAATTTTGGACTCGGCTGGTGACAAAATGTTCCAAACACACCCCCTGCACAACTCCACCGGGGAAGGTGCCAGACAGGAGTTCTCCTGGTAGATTTTACACTACCTTGGTAGGGAGCGGAAAGGCTGCACAAAAGTTGTTCTACCTGCTTTCTGGGCTGAGATGGGGAATCGCTGAATTTTGGACTCGGCCGGTGACAAAATGTTCCAAACACACCCCCTGCACAACTCCACCGGGGAAGGTGCCAGACAGGAGTTCTCCTGGTAGTTTTTACACTACCTTGGTAGGCACCTGAAAGGCACCACAAAAGTTGTTCTACCTGCTTTCTGGGCTGAGATGGGGAATCGCTGAATTTTGGACTCGGCCGGTGACAAAATGTTCCAAACACACCCCATGCACAACTCCACCGGGGAAGGTGCCAGACAAGCGTTCTCTTAGTAGTTTTTACACTACCTTGGTAGGCATCTAGAAGACACCACAAAAGTTGTTCTACCTGCTTTCTGGGCTGAGATGGGGAACAGCTGAATTTTGGACTCGGCTGGTGACAAAATGTTCCAAAGACACCCCCTGCACAACTATACCGGGGAAGGTGCCAGACAGGAGTTCTCCTGGTAGTTTTTACATTGCTCCGGTAGGCATCTGAAAGACACCACAAAAGTTGTTCTACCTGCTTTCTGGGCTGAGATGGGGAACCGCTGAATTTTGGACTCGGCCGGTGACAAAATGTTCCAAACACACCCCCTGCACAACTCCACCGGGGAAGGTGCCAGACAGGAGTTCTCTTAGTAGTTTTTACACTACCTTGGTAGGCAGCTGAAAGGCACCACAAAAGTTGTTCTACCTGCTTTCTGGGCTGAGATGGGGAACCGCTGAATTTTGGAGTCGGCCGGTGACAAAATGTTCCAAACACACCCCATGCACAACTCCACTAGCGAAGGTGCCAGACAGGAGTTCTCCTGGTAGTTTTTACACTACCTTGGTAGGCATCTGAAAGGCACCACAAAAGTTGTTCTACATGCTTTCTGGGCTGAGATGGGGAACCGCTGAATTTTTGGACTCGGCTGGTGACAAAATATTACGAACACACCCCATGCACAACTCCACCGGGGTAGGTGCCAGACAGGAGTTCTCCTGTAGTTTTTACATTGCTCCGGTAGGCATCTGAAAGACACCACAAAAGTTGTTCTACCTGCTTTCTGGGCTGAGATGGGGAAACGCTGAATTTTGGACTCGGCCGGTGACAAAATGTTCCAAACACACCCCATGCACAACTCCACCGGGGAAGGTGCCAGGCAGGAGTTCTCTTAATAGTTTTTACACTACCTTGGTAGGCAGCTAAAAGGCACCACAAAAGTTGTTCTACCTGCTTTCTGGGCTGAGATGGGGAACCGCTGAATTTTGGAGTCGGCCGGTGACAAAATGTTCCAAACACATCCCATGCACAACTCCACTAGCGAAGGTGCCAGGGACGAGCTCTGTTGGTAGTTTTTACATTGCTCCGGTAGGCATCAAAAGGACACCACAAAAGTTGTTCTACCTGCTTTCTGGGCTGAGATGGGGAATCGCTGAATTTTGGAGTCGGCCGGTGACAAAATGTTCCAAAGACACCCCATGCACAACTCCACCGGGGAATGTGCCAGACAAGCGTTCTCTTGATAGTTTTTACACTACCTTGGTAGGCATTTGAAAGGCACCACAAAAGTTGTTCTACCTGCTTTCTGGGCTGAGATGGGGAACCGCTGAATTTTGGAGTCGGCTGGTGACAAAATGTTCCAAAGACACCCCATGCACAACTCCACCGGGGAAGGTGCCAGACAGGAGTTCTCCTGGTAGTTTTTACATTGCTCCGGTAGGCATCTGAAAGACACCACAAAAGTTGTTCTACCTGCTTTCTGGGCTGAGATGGGGAACCGCTGAATTTTGGACTCGGCCGGTGACAAAATGTTCCAAAGACACCCCATGCACAACTCCACCGGGGAAGGTGCCAGACAGGAGTTCTCTTAGTAGTTTTTACACTACCTTGGTAGGCACCTGAAAGGCACCACAAAAGTTGTTCTACCTGCTTTCTGGGCTGAGATGGGGAACCGCTGAATTTTGGAGTCGCCCGGTGACAAAATGTTCCAAACACACCCCCTGCACAACTCCACCGGGGAAGGTGCCAGACAGGAGTTCTCTTGGTAGTTTTTACACTACCTTGGTAGGCAGCTGAAAGGCACCACAAAAGTTGTTCTACCTGCTTTCTGGGCTGAGATGGGGAACCGCTGAATTTTTGGACTCGGCTGGTGACAAAATGTTCCAAACACAGCCCATGCACAACTCCACCGGGGAAGGTGCCAGACAGGAGTTCTCCTGGTAGTTTTTACATTGCTCCGGTAGGCAGCTGAAAGACACCACAAAAGTTGTTCTACCTGCTTTCTGGGCTGAGATGGGGAACCGCTGAATTTTGGACTCGGCCGGTGACAAAATGTTCCAAACACACCCCATGCACAACTCCACCGGGGAAGGTGCCAGACAGGAGTTCTCTTGGTAGTTTTTACACTACCTTGGTAGGCATCTAAAAGACACCACAAAAGTTGTTCTACCTGCTTTCTGGGCTGAGATGGGGAATCGCTGAATTTTGGAGTCGGCTGGTGACAAAATGTTTCAAACACACCCCATGCACAACTCCACCGGGGAAGGTGCCAGACAGGAGTTCTCTTGGTAGTTTTTACATTGCTCCGGTAGGCATCTGAAAGACACCACAAAAGTTGTTCTATCTGCTTTCTGGGCTGAGATGGGGAATCGCTGAATTTTGGAGTCGGCCGGTGACAAAATGTTCCAAAGACACCCCATGCACAACTCCACCGGGGAATGTGCCAGACAAGCGTTCTCTTGATAGTTTTTACACTACCTTGGTAGGCATCTGAAAGACACCACAAAAGTTGTTCTACCTGCTTTCTGGGCTGAGATGGGGAAACGCTGAATTTTGGACTCGGCTGGTGACAAAATGTTCCAAACACACCCCCTGCACAACTCCACCGGGGAAGGTGCCAGACAGGAGTTCTCCTGGTAGTTTTTACACTACCTTGGTAGGCACCTGAAAGGCACCACAAAAGTTGTTCTACCTGCTTTCTGGGCTGAGATGGGGAATCGCTGAATTTTGGACTCGGCCGGTGACAAAATGTTCCAAACACACCCCATGCACAACTCCACCGGGGAAGGTGCCAGACAGGAGTTCTCCTGGTAGTTTTTACATTGCTCCGGTAGGCATCTGAAAGACACCACAAAAGTTGTTCTACCTGCTTTCTGGGCTGAGATGGGGAACCGCTGAATTTTGGACTCGGCCGGTGACAAAATGTTCCAAACACACCCCCTGCACAACTCCACTAGCGAAGGTGCCAGACAGGAGTTCTCTTAGTAGTTTTTACACTACCTTGGTAGGCAGCTGAAAGGCACCACAAAAGTTGTTCTACCTGCTTTCTGGGCTGAGATGGGGAACCGCTGAATTTTGGAGTCGGCCGGTGACAAAATGTTCCAAACACACCCCATGCACAACTCCACTAGCGAAGGTGCCAGACAGGAGTTCTCCTGGTAGTTTTTACATTGCTCCGGTAGGCATCTGAAAGGCACCACAAAAGTTGTTCTACCTGCTTTCTGGGCTGAGATGGGGAACCGCTGAATTTTTGGACTCGGCTGGTGACAAAATATTACGAACACACCCCATGCACAACTCCACCGGGGTAGGTGCCAGACAGGAGTTCTCCTGTAGTTTTTACATTGCTCCGGTAGGCATCTGAAAGACACCACAAAAGTTGTTCTACCTGCTTTCTGGGCTGAGATGGGGAAACGCTGAATTTTGGACTCGGCCGGTGACAAAATGTTCCAAACACACCCCATGCACAACTCCACCGGGGAAGGTGCCAGGCAGGAGTTCTCTTAATAGTTTTTACACTACCTTGGTAGGCAGCTAAAAGGCACCACAAAAGTTGTTCTACCTGCTTTCTGGGCTGAGATGGGGAACCGCTGAATTTTGGAGTCGGCCGGTGACAAAATGTTCCAAACACATCCCATGCACAACTCCACTAGCGAAGGTGCCAGGGACGAGCTCTGTTGGTAGTTTTTACATTGCTCCGGTAGGCATCAAAAGGACACCACAAAAGTTGTTCTACCTGCTTTCTGGGCTGAGATGGGGAATCGCTGAATTTTGGACTCGGCCGGTGACAAAATGTTCCAAAGACACCCCATGCACAACTCCACCGGGGAATGTGCCAGACAAGCGTTCTCTTGATAGTTTTTACACTACCTTGGTAGGCATTTGAAAGGCACCACAAAAGTTGTTCTACCTGCTTTCTGGGCTGAGATGGGGAACCGCTGAATTTTGGAGTCGGCTGGTGACAAAATGTTCCAAAGACACCCCATGCACAACTCCACCGGGGAAGGTGCCAGACAGGAGTTCTCCTGGTAGTTTTTACATTGCTCCGGTAGGCATCTGAAAGACACCACAAAAGTTGTTCTACCTGCTTTCTGGGCTGAGATGGGGAACCGCTGAATTTTGGACTCGGCCGGTGACAAAATGTTCCAAAGACAGCCCATGCACAACTCCACCGGGGAAGGTGCCAGACAGGAGTTCTCTTAGTAGTTTTTACACTACCTTGGTAGGCACCTGAAAGGCACCACAAAAGTTGTTCTACCTGCTTTCTGGGCTGAGATGGGGAACCGCTGAATTTTGGAGTCGCCCGGTGACAAAATGTTCCAAACACACCCCATGCACAACTCCACCGGGGAAGGTGCCAGGCAGGAGTTCTCTTGGTAGTTTTTACACTACCTTGGTAGGCAGCTGAAAGGCACCACAAAAGTTGTTCTACCTGCTTTCTGGGCTGAGATGGGGAACCGCTGAATTTTTGGACTCGGCTGGTGACAAAATGTTCCAAACACAGCCCATGCACAACTCCACCGGGGAAGGTGCCAGACAGGAGTTCTCCTGGTAGTTTTTACATTGCTCCGGTAGGCAGCTGAAAGACACCACAAAAGTTGTTCTACCTGCTTTCTGGGCTGAGATGGGGAACCGCTGAATTTTGGACTCGGCCGGTGACAAAATGTTCCAAACACACCCCATGCACAACTCCACCGGGGAAGGTGCCAGACAGGAGTTCTCCTGGTAGTTTTTACACTACCTTGGTAGGCACCTGAAAGGCACCACAAAAGTTGTTCTACCTGCTTTCTGGGCTGAGATGGGGAATCGCTGAATTTTGGACTCGGCCGGTGACAAAATGTTCCAAACACACCCCATGCACAACTCCACCGGGGAAGGTGCCAGACAAGCGTTCTCTTAGTAGTTTTTACACTACCTTGGTAGGCATCTAGAAGACACCACAAAAGTTGTTCTACCTGCTTTCTGGGCTGAGATGGGGAACAGCTGAATTTTGGACTCGGCTGGTGACAAAATGTTCCAAAGACACCCCCTGCACAACTATACCGGGGAAGGTGCCAGACAGGAGTTCTCCTGGTAGTTTTTACATTGCTCCGGTAGGCATCTAAAAGACACCACAAAAGATGTTCTACCTGCTTTCTGGGCTGAGATGGGGAACCGCTGAATTTTGGACTCGGCCGGTGACAAAATGTTCCAAACACACCCCCTGCACAACTCCACCGGGGAAGGTGCCAGACAGGAGTTCTCTTGGTAGATTTTACACTACCTTGGTAGGGAGCTGAAAGGCAGCATAAAAGTTGTTCTACCTGCTTTCTGGGCTGAGATGGGGAATCGCTGAATTTTGGACTCGGCCGGTGACAAAATGTTCCAAACACACCCCATGCACAACTCCACCGGGGAAGGTGCCAGACAGGAGTTTTCCTGGTAGTTTTTACACTACCTTGGTAGGCACCTGAAAGGCACCACAAAAGTTGTTCTACCTGCTTTCTGGGCTGAGATGGGGAATCGCTGAATTTTGGACTCGGCTGGTGACAAAATGTTCCAAACACACCCCCTGCACAACTCCACCGGGGAAGGTGCCAGACAGGAGTTCTCCTGGTAGTTTTTACATTGCTCCGGTAGGCATCTGAAAGACACCACAAAAGTTGTTCTACCTGCTTTCTGGGCTGAGATGGGGAACCGCTGAATTTTGGACTCGGCCGGTGACAAAATGTTCCAAACACACCCCATGCACAACTCCACCGGGGAAGGTGCCAGACAAGAGTTCTCTTGATAGTTTTTACACTACCTTGGTAGGCAGCTGAAAGGCACCACAAAAGTTGTTCTACCTGCTTTCTGGGCTGAGATGGGGAACCGCTGAATTTTGGAGTCGGCTGGTGACAAAATGTTCCAAACACACCCCATGCACAACTCCACCGGGGAAGGTGCCAGACAGGAGTTCTCTTAATAGTTTTTACACTACCTTGGTAGGCATTTGAAAGGCACCACAAAAGTTGTTCTACCTGCTTTCTGGGCTGAGATGGGGAATCGCTGAATTTTGGAGTCGGCCGGTGACAAAATGTTCCAAACACACCCCATGCACAACTCCACCGGGGAAGGTGCCAGGCAGGAGTTCTCCTGGTAGTTTTTACATTGCTCCGGTAGGCATCTGAAAGACACCACAAAAGTTGTTCTACCTGCTTTCTGGGCTGAGATGGGGAACCGCTGAATTTTGGACTCGGCCGGTGACAAAATGTTCCAAAGACACCCCATGCACAACTCCACCGGGGAAGGTGCCAGACAAGCGTTCTCTTGATAGTTTTTACACTACCTTGGTAGGCAGCTGAAAGGCACCACAAAAGTTGTTCTACCTGCTTTCTGGGCTGAGATGGGGAACCGCTGAATTTTGGAGTCGGCCGGTGACAAAATGTTCCAAACACAGCCCATGCACAACTCCCCGGGGAAGGTGCCAGGCAGGAGTTCTCTTGGTAGTTTTTACACTACCTTGGTAGGCAGCTGAAAGGCACCACAAAAGTTGTTCTACCTGCTTTCTGGGCTGAGATGGGGAACCGCTGAATTTTGGACTCGGCCGGTGACAAAATGTTCCAAACACACCCCATGCACAACTCCACCACGGAAGGTGCCAGACAGGAGTTCTCTTAATAGTTTTTACACTACCTTGGTAGGCAGCTGAAAGGCACCACAAAAGTTGTTCTACCTGCTTTCTGGGCTGAGATGGGGAATCGCTGAATTTTGGACTCGGCCGGTGACAAAATGTTCCAAACACACCCCATGCACAACTCCACTAGCGAAGGTGCCAGGGACGAGCTCTGTTGGTAGTTTTTACATTGCTCCGGTAGGCATCAAAAGGACACCACAAAAGTTGTTCTACCTGCTTTCTGGGCTGAGATGGGGAATCGCTGAATTTTGGACTCGGCCGGTGACAAAATGTTCCAAAGACACCCCATGCACAACTCCCCGGGGAAGGTGCCAGGCAGGAGTTCTCTTGGTAGTTTTTACACTACCTTGGTAGGCATTTGAAAGGCACCACAAAAGTTGTTCTACCTGCTTTCTGGGCTGAGATGGGGAACCGCTGAATTTTGGACTCGGCCGGTGACAAAATGTTCCAAACACACCCCATGCACAACTCCACCACGGAAGGTGCCAGACAGGAGTTCTCTTAATAGTTTTTACACTACCTTGGTAGGCAGCTGAAAGGCACCACAAAAGTTGTTCTACCTGCTTTCTGGGCTGAGATGGGGAACCGCTGAATTTTGGACTCTGCTGGTGACAAAATGTTCCAAACACACCCCATGCACAACTCCACTAGCGAAGGTGCCAGGGACGAGCTCTGTTGGTAGTTTTTACATTGCTCCGGTAGGCATCAAAAGGACACCACAAAAGTTGTTCTACCTGCTTTCTGGGCTGAGATGGGGAATCGCTGAATTTTGGACTCGGCCGGTGACAAAATGTTCCAAAGACACCCCATGCACAACTCCACCGGGGAAGGTGCCAGACAGGAGTTCTCTTAGTAGCTTTTACACTACCTTGGTAGGCATCTAAAAGACACCACAAAAGTTGTTCTACCTGCTTTCTGGCCTGAGATGGGGAACCGCTGAATTTTGGACTCGGCTGGTGACAAAATGTTCCAAACACACCCCCTGCACAACTCCACCGGGGAAGGTGCCAGACAGGAGTTCTCCTGGTAGTTTTTACATTGCTCCGGTAGGCATCTGAAAGACACCACAAAAGTTGTTCTACCTGCTTTCTGGGCTGAGATGGGGAACCGCTGAATTTTGGAGTCGCCCGGTGACAAAATGTTCCAAACACACCCCATGCACAACTCCACCGGGGAAGGTGCCAGGGACGAGCTCTGTTGGTAGTTTTTACATTGCTCCGGTAGGCATCAAAAGGATACCACAAAAGTTGTTCTACCTGCTTTCTGGGCTGAGATGGGGAATCGCTGAATTTTGCACTCGGCCGGTGACAAAATGTTCCAAAGACACCCCATGCACAACTCCACCGGGGAAGGTGCCAGGCAGGAGTTCTCTTGGTAGTTTTTACACTACCTTGGTAGGCATTTGAAAGGCACCACAAAAGTTGTTCTACCTGCTTTCTGGGCTGAGATGGGGATCCGCTGAATTTTGGAGTCGGCTGGTGACAAAATGTTCCAAAGACACCCCATGCACAACTCCACCGGGGAAGGTGCCAGACAGGAGTTCTCCTGGTAGTTTTTACATTGCTCCGGTAGGCATCTGAAAGACACCACAAAAGTTGTTCTACCTGCTTTCTGGGCTGAGATGGGGAAACGCTGAATTTTGGACTGGGCCAGTGACAAAATGTTCCAAACACACCCCATGCACAACTCCACCGGGGAAGGTGCCAGACAGGAGTTCTCTTAATAGTTTTTACACTACCTTGGTAGGCACCTGAAAGGCACCACAAAAGTTGTTCTACCTGCTTTCTGGGCTGAGATGGGGAACCGCTGAATTTTGGAGTCGCCCGGTGACAAAATGTTCCAAACACACCCCATGCACAACTCCACCGGGGAAGGTGCCAGGCAGGAGTTCTCTTGGTAGTTTTTACACTACCTTGGTAGGCAGCTGAAAGACACCACAAAAGTTGTTCTACCTGCTTTCTGGGCTGAGATGGGGAAACGCTGAATTTTTGGACTCGGCTGGTGACAAAATGTTCCGAACACACCCCATGCACAACTCCACCGGGGAAGGTGCCAGACAGGAGTTCTCCTGGTAGTTTTTACATTGCTCCGGTAGGCAGCTGAAAGACACCACAAAAGTTGTTCTACCTGCTTTCTGGGCTGAGATGGGGAACCGCTGAATTTTGGACTCGGCCGGTGACAAAATGTTCCAAAGACACCCCATGCACAACTCCACCGGGGAAGGTGCCAGACAAGCGTTCTCTTGATAGTTTTTACACTACCTTGGTAGGCATCTGAAAGACACCACAAAAGTTGTTCTACCTGCTTTCTGGGCTGAGATGGGGAAACGCTGAATTTTGGAGTCGGCTGGTGACAAAATGTTCCAAACACACCCCCTGCACAACTCCACCGGGGAAGGTGCCAGACAGGAGTTCTCCTGGTAGTTTTTACATTGCTCCGGTAGGCATCTGAAAGACACTACAAAAGTTGTTCTACCTGCTTTCTGGGCTGAGATGGGGAACAGCTGAATTTTGGACTCGGCCGGTGACAAAATGTTCCAAACACACCCCCTGCACAACTCCACCGGGGAAGGTGCCAGACAGGAGTTCTCCTGGTAGTTTTTACATTGCTCCGGTAGGCATCTGAAAGACACCACAAAAGTTGTTCTACCTGCTTTCTGGGCTGAGATGGGGAACCGCTGAATTTTGGAGTCGGCTGGTGACAAAATGTTCCAAAGACACCCCCTGCACAACTCTACTGGGGAAGGTGCCAGACAAGAGTTCTCTTGAGAGTTTTTACACTACCTTGGTAGGCATCTGAAAGACACCACAAAAGTTGTTCTACCTGCTTTCTGGGCTGAGATGGGGAACCGCTGAATTTTGGACTCGGCCGGTGACAAAATGTTCCAAACACACCCCCTGCACAACTCCACCGGGGAAGGTGCCAGACAGGAGTTCTCTTAGTAGTTTTTACACTACCTTGGTAGGCATCTGAAAGACACCACAAAAGTTGTTCTACCTGCTTTCTGGGCTGAGATGGGGAACCGCTGAATTTTGGACTCGGCTGGTGACAAAATGTTCCAAACACACCCCCTGCACAACTCCACCGGGGAAGGTGCCAGACGGGAGTTCTCCTGGTAGTTTTTACATTGCTCCGGTAGGCATCTGAAAGACACCACAAAAGTTGTTCTACCTGCTTTCTGAGCTGAGATGGGGAACCGCTGAATTTTGGACTCGGCCGGTGAAAAAATGTTCCAAAGACACCCCATGCACAACTCCACCGGGGAAGGTGCCAGACAGGAGTTCTCTTAATAGTTTTTACACTACCTTGGTAGGCATCTAAAAGACACCACAAAAGTTGTTCTACCTGCTTTCTGGGCTGAGATGGGGAACCGCTGAATTTTGGACTCGGCTGGTGACAAAATGTTCCAAACACACCCCCTGCACAACTCCACCGGGGAAGGTGCCAGACGGGAGTTCTCCTGGTAGTTTTTACATTGCTCCGGTAGGCATCTGAAAGACACCACAAAAGTTGTTCTATCTGCTTTCTGGGCTGAGATGGGGAATCGCTGAATTTTGGACTCGGCCGGTGACAAAATGTTCCAAAGACACCCCATGCACAACTCCACCGGGGAAGGTGCCAGACAGGAGTTCTCTTAGTAGTTTTTACACTACCTTGGTAGGCATCTAAAAGACACCACAAAAGTTGTTCTACCTGCTTTCTGGGCTGAGATGGGGAACCGCTGAATTTTGGACTCGGCTGGTGACAAAATGTTCCAAACACACCCCCTGCACAACTCCACCGGGGAAGGTGCCAGACAGGAGTTCTCCTGGTAGTTTTTACATTGCTCCGGTAGGCATCTGAAAGACACCACAAAAGTTGTTCTACCTGCTTTCTGGGCTGAGATGGGGAACCGCTGAATTTTGGACTCGGCTGGTGAAAAAATGTTCCAAACACACCCCCTGCACAACTCCACCGGGGAAGGTGCCAGGCAGGAGTTCTCCTGGTAGTTTTTACATTGCTCTGGTAGGCATCTGAAAGACACCACAAAAGTTGTTCTACCTGCTTTCTGGGCTGAGATGGGGAACCGCTGAATTTTGGAGTCGGCTGGTGACAAAATGTTCCAAAGACACCGCATGCACAACTCCACCGGGGAAGGTGCCAGACAGGAGTTCTCTTAGTAGTTTTTACACTACCTTGGTAGGCACCTGAAAGGCACCACAAAAGTTGTTCTACCTGCTTTCTGGGCTGAGATGGGGAATCGCTGAATTTTGGACTCGGCCGGTAACAAAATGTTCCAAACACACCCCATGCACAACTCCACCGGGGAAGGTGCCAGACAGGAGTTCTCCTGGTAGTTTTTACATTGCTCCGGTAGGCATCTGAAAGACACCACAAAAGTTGTTCTACCTGCTTTCTGGGCTGAGATGGGGAACCGCTGAATTTTGGACTCGGCCGGTGACAAAATGTTCCAAACACACCCCCTGCACAACTCCACCGGGGAAGGTGCCAGACAGGAGTTCTCTTAGTAGTTTTTACACTACCTTGGTAGGCACCTGAAAGGCACCACAAAAGTTGTTCTACCTGCTTTCTGGGCTGAGATGGGGAACCGCTGAATTTTGGACTCGGCCGGTGACAAAATGTTCCAAACACACCCCATGCACAACTCCACTAGCGAAGATGCCAGACAGGAGTTCTCCTGGTAGTTTTTACACTACCTTGGTAGGCACCTGAAAGGCACCACAAAAGTTGTTCTACCTGCTTTCTGGGCTGAGATGGGGAACCGCTGAATTTTGGACTCGGCCGGTGACAAAATGTTCCAAACACACCCCATGCACAACTCCACCGGGGAAGGTGCCAGGCAGGAGTTCTCTTGGTAGTTTTTACACTACCTTGGTAGGCATTTGAAAGGCACCACAAAAGTTGTTCTACCTGCTTTCTGGGCTGAGATGGGGAACCGCTGAATTTTTGGGCTCGGCTGGTGACAAAATATTCCGAACACACCCCATGCACAACTCCACCGGGGAAGGTGCCAGACAGGAGTTCTCCTGTAGTTTTTACATTGCTCCGGTAGGCAGCTGAAAGACACCACAAAAGTTGTTCTACCTGCTTTCTGGGCTGAGATGGGGAAACGCTGAATTTTGGACTCGGCCGGTGACAAAATGTTCCAAACACACCCCCTGCACAACTCCACCGGGGAAGGTGCCAGACAGGAGTTCTCTTGATAGTTTTTACACTACCTTGGTAGGCATTTGAAAGGCACCACAAAAGTTGTTCTACCTGCTTTCTGGGCTGAGATGGGGAACCGCTGAATTTTGGAGTCGGCCGGTGACAAAATGTTCCAAACACACCCCCTGCACAACTCCACCGGGGAAGGTGCCAGACAGGAGTTCTCCTGGTAGTTTTTACATTGCTCCGGTAGGCAGCTGAAAGACACCACAAAAGTTGTTCTACCTGCTTTCTGGGCTGAGATGGGGAATCGCTGAATTTTGGACTCGGCCGGTGACAAAATGTTCCAAACACACCCCCTGCAAAACTCCACCGGGGAAGGTGCCAGACAAGCGTTCTCTTGATAGTTTTTACACTACCTTGGTAGGCATCTAAAAGACACCACAAAAGTTGTTCTACCTGCTTTCTGGGCTGAGATGGGGAACCGCTGAATTTTGGAGTCGGCCGGTGACAAAATGTTCCAAAGACACCCCCTGCACATCTATACCGGGGAAGGTGCCAGACAGGAGTTCTCCTGGTAGTTTTTACATTGCTCCGGTAGGCATCTAAAAGACACCACAAAAGATGTTCTACCTGCTTTCTGGGATGAGATGGGGAACCGCTGAATTTTGGAGTCGGCCGGTGACAAAATGTTCCAAACACACCCCCTGCACAACTCCACCGGGGAAGGTGCCAGACAGGAGTTCTCCTGGTAGTTTTTACACTACCTTGGTAGGCACCTGAAAGGCACCACAAAAGTTGTTCTACCTGCTTTCTGGGCTGAGATGGGGAATCGCTGAATTTTGGACTCGGCCGGTGACAAAATGTTCCAAACACACCCCATGCACAACTCCACCGGGGAAGGTGCCAGACAGGAGTTCTCTTAGTAGTTTTTACACTACCTTGGTAGGCAGCTGAAAGGCACCACAAAAGTTGTTCTACCTGCTTTCTGGGCTGAGATGGGGAACCGCTGAATTTTGGAGTCGGCCGGTGACAAAATGTTCCAAACACACCCCATGCACAACTCCACTAGCGAAGGTGCCAGACAGGAGTTCTCCTGGTAGTTTTTACACTACCTTGGTAGGCACCTGAAAGGCACCACAAAAGTTGTTCTACCTGCTTTCTGGGCTGAGATGGGGAACCGCTGAATTTTGGAGTCGGCCGGTGACAAAATGTTCCAAACACACCCCATGCACAACTCCACCGGGGAAGGTGCCAGGCAGGAGTTCTCTTGGTAGTTTTTACACTACCTTGGTAGGCAGCTGAAAGGCACCACAAAAGTTGTTCTACCTGCTTTCTGGGCTGAGATGGGGAACCGCTGAATTTTTGGACTCGGCTGGTGACAAAATATTCCGAACACACCCCATGCACAACTCCACCGGGGAAGGTGCCAGACAGGAGTTCTCCTGTAGTTTTTACATTGCTCCGGTAGGCAGCTGAAAGACACCACAAAAGTTGTTCTACCTGCTTTCTGGGCTGAGATGGGGAAACGCTGAATTTTGGACTCGGCCGGTGACAAAATGTTCCAAACACACCCCATGCACAACTCCACCGGGGAAGGTGCCAGACAGGAGTTCTCTTAATAGTTTTTACACTACCTTGGTAGGCAGCTGAAAGGCACCACAAAAGTTGTTCTACCTGCTTTCTGGGCTGAGATGGGGAACCGCTGAATTTTGGACTCTGCTGGTGACAAAATGTTCCAAACACACCCCATGCACAACTCCACTAGCGAAGGTGCCAGGGACGAGCTCTGTTGGTAGTTTTTACATTGCTCCGGTAGGCATCAAAAGGACACCACAAAAGTTGTTCTACCTGCTTTCTGGGCTGAGATGGGGAATCGCTGAATTTTGGACTCGGCCGGTGACAAAATGTTCCAAAGACACCCCATGCACAACTCCACCGGGGAAGGTGCCAGACAGGAGTTCTCTTAGTAGCTTTTACACTACCTTGGTAGGCATCTAAAAGACACCACAAAAGTTGTTCTACCTGCTTTCTGGCCTGAGATGGGGAACCGCTGAATTTTGGACTCGGCTGGTGACAAAATGTTCCAAACACACCCCCTGCACAACTCCACCGGGGAAGGTGCCAGACAGGAGTTCTCCTGGTAGTTTTTACATTGCTCCGGTAGGCATCTGAAAGACACCACAAAAGTTGTTCTACCTGCTTTCTGGGCTGAGATGGGGAACCGCTGAATTTTGGAGTCGCCCGGTGACAAAATGTTCCAAACACACCCCATGCACAACTCCACCGGGGAAGGTGCCAGGGACGAGCTCTGTTGGTAGTTTTTACATTGCTCCGGTAGGCATCAAAAGGATACCACAAAAGTTGTTCTACCTGCTTTCTGGGCTGAGATGGGGAATCGCTGAATTTTGCACTCGGCCGGTGACAAAATGTTCCAAAGACACCCCATGCACAACTCCACCGGGGAAGGTGCCAGGCAGGAGTTCTCTTGGTAGTTTTTACACTACCTTGGTAGGCATTTGAAAGGCACCACAAAAGTTGTTCTACCTGCTTTCTGGGCTGAGATGGGGATCCGCTGAATTTTGGAGTCGGCTGGTGACAAAATGTTCCAAAGACACCCCATGCACAACTCCACCGGGGAAGGTGCCAGACAGGAGTTCTCCTGGTAGTTTTTACATTGCTCCGGTAGGCATCTGAAAGACACCACAAAAGTTGTTCTACCTGCTTTCTGGGCTGAGATGGGGAAACGCTGAATTTTGGACTGGGCCAGTGACAAAATGTTCCAAACACACCCCATGCACAACTCCACCGGGGAAGGTGCCAGACAGGAGTTCTCTTAATAGTTTTTACACTACCTTGGTAGGCACCTGAAAGGCACCACAAAAGTTGTTCTACCTGCTTTCTGGGCTGAGATGGGGAACCGCTGAATTTTGGAGTCGCCCGGTGACAAAATGTTCCAAACACACCCCATGCACAACTCCACCGGGGAAGGTGCCAGGCAGGAGTTCTCTTGGTAGTTTTTACACTACCTTGGTAGGCAGCTGAAAGACACCACAAAAGTTGTTCTACCTGCTTTCTGGGCTGAGATGGGGAAACGCTGAATTTTTGGACTCGGCTGGTGACAAAATGTTCCGAACACACCCCATGCACAACTCCACCGGGGAAGGTGCCAGACAGGAGTTCTCCTGGTAGTTTTTACATTGCTCCGGTAGGCAGCTGAAAGACACCACAAAAGTTGTTCTACCTGCTTTCTGGGCTGAGATGGGGAACCGCTGAATTTTGGACTCGGCCGGTGACAAAATGTTCCAAAGACACCCCATGCACAACTCCACCGGGGAAGGTGCCAGACAAGCGTTCTCTTGATAGTTTTTACACTACCTTGGTAGGCATCTGAAAGACACCACAAAAGTTGTTCTACCTGCTTTCTGGGCTGAGATGGGGAAACGCTGAATTTTGGAGTCGGCTGGTGACAAAATGTTCCAAACACACCCCCTGCACAACTCCACCGGGGAAGGTGCCAGACAGGAGTTCTCCTGGTAGTTTTTACATTGCTCCGGTAGGCATCTGAAAGACACTACAAAAGTTGTTCTACCTGCTTTCTGGGCTGAGATGGGGAACAGCTGAATTTTGGACTCGGCCGGTGACAAAATGTTCCAAACACACCCCCTGCACAACTCCACCGGGGAAGGTGCCAGACAGGAGTTCTCCTGGTAGTTTTTACATTGCTCCGGTAGGCATCTGAAAGACACCACAAAAGTTGTTCTACCTGCTTTCTGGGCTGAGATGGGGAACCGCTGAATTTTGGAGTCGGCTGGTGACAAAATGTTCCAAAGACACCCCCTGCACAACTCCACTGGGGAAGGTGCCAGACAAGAGTTCTCTTGAGAGTTTTTACACTACCTTGGTAGGCATCTGAAAGACACCACAAAAGTTGTTCTACCTGCTTTCTGGGCTGAGATGGGGAACCGCTGAATTTTGGACTCGGCCGGTGACAAAATGTTCCAAACACACCCCCTGCACAACTCCACCGGGGAAGGTGCCAGACAGGAGTTCTCTTAGTAGTTTTTACACTACCTTGGTAGGCATCTGAAAGACACCACAAAAGTTGTTCTACCTGCTTTCTGGGCTGAGATGGGGAACCGCTGAATTTTGGACTCGGCTGGTGACAAAATGTTCCAAACACACCCCCTGCACAACTCCACCGGGGAAGGTGCCAGACGGGAGTTCTCCTGGTAGTTTTTACATTGCTCCGGTAGGCATCTGAAAGACACCACAAAAGTTGTTCTACCTGCTTTCTGAGCTGAGATGGGGAACCGCTGAATTTTGGACTCGGCCGGTGAAAAAATGTTCCAAAGACACCCCATGCACAACTCCACCGGGGAAGGTGCCAGACAGGAGTTCTCTTAATAGTTTTTACACTACCTTGGTAGGCATCTAAAAGACACCACAAAAGTTGTTCTACCTGCTTTCTGGGCTGAGATGGGGAACCGCTGAATTTTGGACTCGGCTGGTGACAAAATGTTCCAAACACACCCCCTGCACAACTCCACCGGGGAAGGTGCCAGACGGGAGTTCTCCTGGTAGTTTTTACATTGCTCCGGTAGGCATCTGAAAGACACCACAAAAGTTGTTCTATCTGCTTTCTGGGCTGAGATGGGGAATCGCTGAATTTTGGACTCGGCCGGTGACAAAATGTTCCAAAGACACCCCATGCACAACTCCACCGGGGAAGGTGCCAGACAGGAGTTCTCTTAGTAGTTTTTACACTACCTTGGTAGGCATCTAAAAGACACCACAAAAGTTGTTCTACCTGCTTTCTGGGCTGAGATGGGGAACCGCTGAATTTTGGACTCGGCTGGTGACAAAATGTTCCAAACACACCCCCTGCACAACTCCACCGGGGAAGGTGCCAGACAGGAGTTCTCCTGGTAGTTTTTACATTGCTCCGGTAGGCATCTGAAAGACACCACAAAAGTTGTTCTACCTGCTTTCTGGGCTGAGATGGGGAACCGCTGAATTTTGGACTCGGCTGGTGACAAAATGTTCCAAACACACCCCCTGCACAACTCCACCGGGGAAGGTGCCAGGCAGGAGTTCTCCTGGTAGTTTTTACATTGCTCTGGTAGGCATCTGAAAGACACCACAAAAGTTGTTCTACCTGCTTTCTGGGCTGAGATGGGGAACCGCTGAATTTTGGAGTCGGCTGGTGACAAAATGTTCCAAAGACACCGCATGCACAACTCCACCGGGGAAGGTGCCAGACAGGAGTTCTCTTAGTAGTTTTTACACTACCTTGGTAGGCACCTGAAAGGCACCACAAAAGTTGTTCTACCTGCTTTCTGGGCTGAGATGGGGAATCGCTGAATTTTGGACTCGGCCGGTGACAAAATGTTCCAAACACACCCCCTGCACAACTCCACCGGGGAAGGTGCCAGACAGGAGTTCTCCTGGTAGTTTTTACATTGCTCCGGTAGGCATCTGAAAGACACCACAAAAGTTGTTCTACCTGCTTTCTGGGCTGAGATGGGGAACCGCTGAATTTTGGACTCGGCCGGTGACAAAATGTTCCAAACACACCCCCTGCACAACTCCACCGGGGAAGGTGCCAGACAGGAGTTCTCTTAGTAGTTTTTACACTACCTTGGTAGGCACCTGAAAGGCACCACAAAAGTTGTTCTACCTGCTTTCTGGGCTGAGATGGGGAACCGCTGAATTTTGGACTCGGCCGGTGACAAAATGTTCCAAACACACCCCATGCACAACTCCACTAGCGAAGATGCCAGACAGGAGTTCTCCTGGTAGTTTTTACACTACCTTGGTAGGCACCTGAAAGGCACCACAAAAGTTGTTCTACCTGCTTTCTGGGCTGAGATGGGGAACCGCTGAATTTTGGACTCGGCCGGTGACAAAATGTTCCAAACACACCCCATGCACAACTCCACCGGGGAAGGTGCCAGGCAGGAGTTCTCTTGGTAGTTTTTACACTACCTTGGTAGGCATTTGAAAGGCACCACAAAAGTTGTTCTACCTGCTTTCTGGGCTGAGATGGGGAACCGCTGAATTTTTGGGCTCGGCTGGTGACAAAATATTCCGAACACACCCCATGCACAACTCCACCGGGGAAGGTGCCAGACAGGAGTTCTCCTGTAGTTTTTACATTGCTCCGGTAGGCAGCTGAAAGACACCACAAAAGTTGTTCTACCTGCTTTCTGGGCTGAGATGGGGAAACGCTGAATTTTGGACTCGGCCGGTGACAAAATGTTCCAAACACACCCCCTGCACAACTCCACCGGGGAAGGTGCCAGACAGGAGTTCTCTTGATAGTTTTTACACTACCTTGGTAGGCATTTGAAAGGCACCACAAAAGTTGTTCTACCTGCTTTCTGGGCTGAGATGGGGAACCGCTGAATTTTGGAGTCGGCCGGTGACAAAATGTTCCAAACACACCCCCTGCACAACTCCACCGGGGAAGGTGCCA
Organism: Falco biarmicus; assembly: GCF_023638135.1. Lineage (NCBI taxonomy): Eukaryota > Metazoa > Chordata > Aves > Falconiformes > Falconidae > Falco > Falco biarmicus. Next base: position 73,356 of record NW_026611834.1, on the reverse strand, counting down.
GACAGGAGTTCTCCTGGTAGTTTTTACATTGCTCCGGTAGGCAGCTGAAAGACACCACAAAAGTTGTTCTACCTGCTTTCTGGGCTGAGATGGGGAATCGCTGAATTTTGGACTCGGCCGGTGACAAAATGTTCCAAACACACCCCCTGCAAAACTCCACCGGGGAAGGTGCCAGACAAGCGTTCTCTTGATAGTTTTTACACTACCTTGGTAGGCATCTAAAAGACACCACAAAAGTTGTTCTACCTGCTTTCTGGGCTGAGATGGGGAACCGCTGAATTTTGGAGTCGGCCGGTGACAAAATGTTCCAAAGACACCCCCTGCACATCTATACCGGGGAAGGTGCCAGACAGGAGTTCTCCTGGTAGTTTTTACATTGCTCCGGTAGGCATCTAAAAGACACCACAAAAGATGTTCTACCTGCTTTCTGGGATGAGATGGGGAACCGCTGAATTTTGGAGTCGGCCGGTGACAAAATGTTCCAAACACACCCCCTGCACAACTCCACCGGGGAAGGTGCCAGACAGGAGTTCTCCTGGTAGTTTTTACACTACCTTGGTAGGCACCTGAAAGGCACCACAAAAGTTGTTCTACCTGCTTTCTGGGCTGAGATGGGGAATCGCTGAATTTTGGACTCGGCCGGTGACAAAATGTTCCAAACACACCCCATGCACAACTCCACCGGGGAAGGTGCCAGACAGGAGTTCTCTTAGTAGTTTTTACACTACCTTGGTAGGCAGCTGAAAGGCACCACAAAAGTTGTTCTACCTGCTTTCTGGGCTGAGATGGGGAACCGCTGAATTTTGGAGTCGGCCGGTGACAAAATGTTCCAAACACACCCCATGCACAACTCCACTAGCGAAGGTGCCAGACAGGAGTTCTCCTGGTAGTTTTTACACTACCTTGGTAGGCACCTGAAAGGCACCACAAAAGTTGTTCTACCTGCTTTCTGGGCTGAGATGGGGAACCGCTGAATTTTGGAGTCGGCCGGTGACAAAATGTTCCAAACACACCCCATGCACAACTCCACCGGGGAAGGTGCCAGGCAGGAGTTCTCTTGGTAGTTTTTACACTACCTTGGTAGGCAGCTGAAAGGCACCACAAAAGTTGTTCTACCTGCTTTCTGGGCTGAGATGGGGAACCGCTGAATTTTTGGACTCGGCTGGTGACAAAATATTCCGAACACACCCCATGCACAACTCCACCGGGGAAGGTGCCAGACAGGAGTTCTCCTGTAGTTTTTACATTGCTCCGGTAGGCAGCTGAAAGACACCACAAAAGTTGTTCTACCTGCTTTCTGGGCTGAGATGGGGAAACGCTGAATTTTGGACTCGGCCGGTGACAAAATGTTCCAAACACACCCCATGCACAACTCCACCGGGGAAGGTGCCAGACAGGAGTTCTCTTAATAGTTTTTACACTACCTTGGTAGGCAGCTAAAAGGCACCACAAAAGTTGTTCTACCTGCTTTCTGGGCTGAGATGGGGAACCGCTGAATTTTGGAGTCGGCCGGTGACAAAATGTTCCAAACACACCCCATGCACAACTCCACTAGCGAAGGTGCCAGGGACGAGCTCTGTTGGTAGTTTTTACATTGCTCCGGTAGGCATCAAAAGGACACCACAAAAGTTGTTCTACCTGCTTTCTGGGCTGAGATGGGGAACCGCTAAATTTTGGAGTCGGCCGGTGACAAAATGTTCCAAAGACACCCCATGCACAACTATACCGGGGAAGGTGCCAGACAGGAGTTCTCCTGGTAGTTTTTACATTGCTCCGGTAGGCATCTAAAAGACACCACAAAAGATGTTCTACCTGCTTTCTGGGCTGAGATGGGGAACCGCTGAATTTTGGACTCGGCCGGTGACAAAATGTTCCAAACACACCCCCTGCACAACTCCACCGGGGAAGGTGCCAGACAGGAGTTCTCTTAGTAGTTTTTACACTACCTTGGTAGGCAGCTGAAAGGCACCACAAAAGTTGTTCTACCTGCTTTCTGGGCTGAGATGGGGAACCGCTGAATTTTGGAGTCGGCCGGTGACAAAATGTTCCAAACACACCCCATGCACAACTCCACTAGCGAAGGTGCCAGACAGGAGTTCTCCTGGTAGTTTTTACACTACCTTGGTAGGCACCTGAAAGGCACCACAAAAGTTGTTCTACCTGCTTTCTGGGCTGAGATGGGGAACCGCTGAATTTTGGAGTCGGCCGGTGACAAAATGTTCCAAACACACCCCATGCACAACTCCACCGGGGAAGGTGCCAGGCAGGAGTTCTCTTGGTAGTTTTTACACTACCTTGGTAGGCATTTGAAAGGCACCACAAAAGTTGTTCTACCTGCTTTCTGGGCTGAGATGGGGAACCGCTGAATTTTTGGACTCGGCTGGTGACAAAATATTACGAACACACCCCATGCACAACTCCACCGGGGAAGGTGCCAGACAGGAGTTCTCCTGTAGTTTTTACATTGCTCCGGTAGGCAGCTGAAAGACACCACAAAAGTTGTTCTACCTGCTTTCTGGGCTGAGATGGGGAAACGCTGAATTTTGGACTCGGCCGGTGACAAAATGTTCCAAACACACCCCATGCACAACTCCACCGGGGAAGGTGCCAGACAGGAGTTCTCTTAATAGTTTTTACACTACCTTGGTAGGCAGCTAAAAGGCACCACAAAAGTTGTTCTACCTGCTTTCTGGGCTGAGATGGGGAACCGCTGAATTTTGGAGTCGGCCGGTGACAAAATGTTCCAAACACACCCCATGCACAACTCTACTAGCGAAGGTGCCAGGGACGAGCTCTGTTGGTAGTTTTTACATTGCTCCGGTAGGCATCAAAAGGACACCACAAAAGTTGTTCTACCTGCTTTCTGGGCTGAGATGGGGAATCGCTGAATTTTGGACTCGGCCGGTGACAAAATGTTCCAAACACACCCCCTGCACAACTCCACCGGGGAAGGTGCCAGACAGGAGTTCTCCTGGTAGTTTTTACATTGCTCCGGTAGGCATCTGAAAGACACCACAAAAGTTGTTCTACCTGCTTTCTGGGCTGAGATGGGGAATCGCTGAATTTTGGACTCGGCCGGTGACAAAATGTTCCAAAGACACCCCCTGCACAACTCCACCGGGGAAGGTGCCAGACAGGAGTTCTCCTGGTAGTTTTTACATTGCTCCGGTAGGCATCTGAAAGACACCACAAAAGTTGTTCTACCTGCTTTCTGGGCTGAGATGGGGAATCGCTGAATTTTGGACTCGGCCGGTGACAAAATGTTCCAAACACACCCCCTGCACAACTCCACCGGGGAAGGTGCCAGACAGGAGTTCTCCTGGTAGTTTTTACACTACCTTGGTAGGCACCTGAAAGACACCACAAAAGTTGTTCTACCTGCTTTCTGGGCTGAGATGGGGAATCGCTGAATTTTGGACTCGGCCGGTGACAAAATGTTCCAAACACACCCCCTGCACAACTCCACCGGGGAAGGTGCCAGACAGGAGTTCTCTTAGTAGTTTTTACACTACCTTGGTAGGCACCTGAAAGGCACCACAAAAGTTGTTCTACCTGCTTTCTGGGCTGAGATGGGGAACCGCTGAATTTTGGAGTCGGCCGGTGACAAAATGTTCCAAACACACCCCATGCACAACTCCACTAGCGAAGGTGCCAGACAGGAGTTCTCCTGGTAGTTTTTACACTACCTTGGTAGGCACCTGAAAGGCACCACAAAAGTTGTTCTACCTGCTTTCTGGGCTGAGATGGGGAACCGCTGAATTTTGGACTCGGCCGGTGACAAAATGTTCCAAACACACCCCATGCACAACTCCACCGGGGAAGGTGCCAGGCAGGAGTTCTCTTGGTAGTTTTTACACTACCTTGGTAGGCATTTGAAAGGCACCACAAAAGTTGTTCTACCTGCTTTCTGGGCTGAGATGGGGAACCGCTGAATTTTTGGACTCGGCTGGTGACAAAATATTCCGAACACACCCCATGCACAACTCCACCGGGGAAGGTGCCAGACAGGAGTTCTCCTGTAGTTTTTACATTGCTCCGGTAGGCATCTGAAAGACACCACAAAAGTTGTTCTACCTGCTTTCTGGGCTGAGATGGGGAAACGCTGAATTTTGGACTCGGCCGGTGACAAAATGTTCCAAACACACCCCATGCACAACTCCACCGGGGAAGGTGCCAGACAGGAGTTCTCTTAATAGTTTTTACACTACCTTGGTAGGCAGCTGAAAGGCACCACAAAAGTTGTTCTACCTGCTTTCTGGGCTGAGATGGGGAACCGCTGAATTTTGGAGTCGGCCGGTGACAAAATGTTCCAAACACACCCCATGCACAACTCCACTAGCGAAGGTGCCAGGGACGAGCTCTGTTGGTAGTTTTTACATTGCTCCGGTAGGCATCAAAAGGACACCACAAAAGTTGTTCTACCTGCTTTCTGGGCTGAGATGGGGAATCGCTGAATTTTGGAGTCGGCCGGTGACAAAATGTTCCAAAGACACCCCATGCACAACTCCACCGGGGAAGGTGCCAGGCAGGAGTTCTCTTGGTAGTTTTTACACTACCTTGGTAGGCATTTGAAAGGCACCACAAAAGTTGTTCTACCTGCTTTCTGGGCTGAGATGGGGAACCGCTGAATTTTGGAGTCGGCTGGTGACAAAATGTTCCAAACACACCCCCTGCACAACTCCACCGGGGAAGGTGCCAGACAGGAGTTCTCCTGGTAGTTTTTACATTGCTCCGGTAGGCATCTGAAAGACACCACAAAAGTTGTTCTACCTGCTTTCTGGGCTGAGATGGGGAACCGCTGAATTTTGGACTCGGCCGGTGACAAAATGTTCCAAAGACACCCCCTGCACAACTCCACCGGGGAAGGTGCCAGACAGGAGTTCTCCTGGTAGTTTTTACATTGCTCCGGTAGGCATCTGAAAGACACCACAAAAGTTGTTCTACCTGCTTTCTGGGCTGAGATGGGGAACCGCTGAATTTTGGAGTCGGCCGGTGACAAAATGTTCCAAACACACCCCATGCACAACTCCACCGGGGAAGGTGCCAGGCAGGAGTTCTCTTGGTAGTTTTTACACTACCTTGGTAGGCAGCTGAAAGGCACCACAAAAGTTGTTCTACCTGCTTTCTGGGCTGAGATGGGGAATCGCTGAATTTTTGGACTCGGCTGGTGACAAAATGTTCCGAACACACCCCATGCACAACTCCACCGGGGAAGGTGCCAGACAGGAGTTCTCCTGGTAGTTTTTACATTGCTCCGGTAGGCATCTGAAAGACACCACAAAAGTTGTTCTATCTGCTTTCTGGGCTGAGATGGGGAATCGCTGAATTTTGGACTCGGCCGGTGACAAAATGTTCCAAAGACACCCCATGCACAACTCCACCGGGGAAGGTGCCAGGCAGGAGTTCTCTTGGTAGTTTTTACACTACCTTGGTAGGCATTTGAAAGGCACCACAAAAGTTGTTCTACCTGCTTTCTGGGCTGAGATGGGGAACCGCTGAATTTTGGAGTCGGCTGGTGACAAAATGTTCCAAACACACCCCCTGCACAACTCCACCGGGGAAGGTGCCAGACAGGAGTTCTCCTGGTAGTTTTTACATTGCTCCGGTAGGCATCTGAAAGACACCACAAAAGTTGTTCTACCTGCTTCTGGGCTGAGATGGGGAACCGCTGAATTTTGGACTCGGCCAGTGACAAAATGTTCCAAAGACACCCCATGCACAACTCCACCGGGGAAGGTGCCAGACAGGAGTTCTCTTAGTAGTTTTTACACTACCTTGGTAGGCACCTGAAAGGCACCACAAAAGTTGTTCTACCTGCTTTCTGGGCTGAGATGGGGAACCGCTGAATTTTGGAGTCGGCCGGTGACAAAATGTTCCAAAGACACCCCCTGCACAACTCCACCGGGGAAGGTGCCAGGCAGGAGTTCTCTTGGTAGTTTTTACACTACCTTGGTAGGCAGCTGAAAGGCACCACAAAAGTTGTTCTACCTGCTTTCTGGGCTGAGATGGGGAACCGCTGAATTTTTGGACTCGGCTGGTGACAAAATGTTCCGAACACACCCCATGCACAACTCCACCGGGGAAGGTGCCAGACAGGAGTTCTCCTGGTAGTTTTTACATTGCTCTGGTAGGCAGCTGAAAAACACCACAAAAGTTGTTCTACCTGCTTTCTGGGCTGAGATGGGGAACCGCTGAATTTTGGAGTCGGCCGGTGACAAAATGTTCCAAACACACCCCCTGCACAACTCCACCGGGGAAGGTGCCAGACAAGAGTTCTCTTGAGAGTTTTTACACTACCTTGGTAGGCATCTGAAAGACACCACAAAAGTTGTTCTACCTGCTTTCTGGGCTGAGATGGGGAACCGCTGAATTTTGGACTCGGCCGGTGACAAAATGTTTCAAACACACCCCCTGCACAACTCCACCGGGGAAGGTGCCAGACAGGAGTTCTCTTGGTAGTTTTTACATTGCTCCGGTAGGCATCTGAAAGACACCACAAAAGTTGTTCTATCTGCTTTCTGGGCTGAGATGGGGAATCGCTGAATTTTGGACTCGGCCGGTGACAAAATGTTCCAAACACACCCCATGCACAACTCCACCGGGGAATGTGCCAGACAAGCGTTCTCTTGATAGTTTTTACACTACCTTGGTAGGCATCTGAAAGACACCACAAAAGTTGTTCTACCTGCTTTCTGGGCTGAGATGGGGAAACGCTGAATTTTGGACTCGGCTGGTGACAAAATGTTCCAAACACACCCCCTGCACAACTCCACCGGGGAAGGTGCCAGACAGGAGTTCTCCTGGTAGTTTTTACATTGCTCCGGTAGGCATCTGAAAGACACCACAAAAGTTGTTCTACCTGCTTTCTGGGCTGAGATGGGGAACCGCTGAATTTTGGAGTCGGCTGGTGACAAAATGTTCCAAAGACACCCCCTGCACAACTCCACCGGGGAAGGTGCCAGACAAGAGTTCTCTTGAGAGTTTTTACACTACCTTGGTAGGCATCTGAAAGACACCACAAAAGTTGTTCTACCTGCTTTCTGGGCTGAGATGGGGAACCGCTGAATTTTGGAGTCGGCCGGTGACAAAATGTTCCAAACACACCCCATGCACAACTCCACCGGGGAAGGTGCCAGACAGGAGTTCTCTTAGTAGTTTTTACAGTACCTTGGTAGGCATCTGAAAGACACCACAAAAGTTGTTCTACCTGCTTTCTGGGCTGAGATGGGGAAACGCTGAATTTTGGACTCGGCTGGTGACAAAATGTTCCAAACACACCCCCTGCACAACTCCACCGGGGAAGGTGCCAGACGGCAGTTCTCCTGGTAGTTTTTACATTGCTCCGGTAGGCATCTGAAAGACACCACAAAAGTTGTTCTATCTGCTTTCTGGGCTGAGATGGGGAATCGCTGAATTTTGGACTCGGCCGGTGACAAAATGTTCCAAACACACCCCCTGCACAACTCCACCGGGGAAGGTGCCAGACAGGAGTTCTCCTGGTAGTTTTTACATTGCTCCGGTAGGCATCTGAAAGACACCACAAAAGTTGTTCTACCTGCTTTCTGGGCTGAGATGGGGAACCGCTGAATTTTGGACTCGGCTGGTGACAAAATGTTCCAAACACACCCCCTGCACAACTCCACCGGGGAAGGTGCCAGGCAGGAGTTCTCCTGGTAGTTTTTACATTGCTCTGGTAGGCATCTGAAAGACACCACAAAAGTTGTTCTACCTGCTTTCTGGGCTGAGATGGGGAACCGCTGAATTTTGGACTCGGCCGGTGACAAAATGTTCCAAAGACACCGCATGCACAACTCCACCGGGGAAGGTGCCAGACAGGAGTTCTCTTAGTAGTTTTTACACTACCTTGGTAGGCACCTGAAAGGCACCACAAAAGTTGTTCTACCTGCTTTCTGGGCTGAGATGGGGAATCGCTGAATTTTGGACTCGGCCGGTAACAAAATGTTCCAAACACACCCCATGCACAACTCCACCGGGGAAGGTGCCAGACAGGAGTTCTCCTGGTAGTTTTTACATTGCTCCGGTAGGCATCTGAAAGACACCACAAAAGTTGTTCTACCTGCTTTCTGGGCTGAGATGGGGAACCGCTGAATTTTGGACTCGGCCGGTGACAAAATGTTCCAAACACACCCCCTGCACAACTCCACCGGGGAAGGTGCCAGACAGGAGTTCTCTTAGTAGTTTTTACACTACCTTGGTAGGCACCTGAAAGGCACCACAAAAGTTGTTCTACCTGCTTTCTGGGCTGAGATGGGGAACCGCTGAATTTTGGACTCGGCCGGTGACAAAATGTTCCAAACACACCCCATGCACAACTCCACCGGGGAAGGTGCCAGGCAGGAGTTCTCCTGGTAGTTTTTACACTACCTTGGTAGGCATTTGAAAGGCACCACAAAAGTTGTTCTACCTGCTTTCTGGGCTGAGATGGGGAACCGCTGAATTTTGGACTCGGCCGGTGACAAAATGTTCCAAACACACCCCATGCACAACTCCACCGGGGAAGGTGCCAGGCAGGAGTTCTCTTGGTAGTTTTTACACTACCTTGGTAGGCATTTGAAAGGCACCACAAAAGTTGTTCTACCTGCTTTCTGGGCTGAGATGGGGAACCGCTGAATTTTTGGGCTCGGCTGGTGACAAAATATTCCGAACACACCCCATGCACAACTCCACCGGGGAAGGTGCCAGACAGGAGTTCTCCTGTAGTTTTTACATTGCTCCGGTAGGCAGCTGAAAGACACCACAAAAGTTGTTCTACCTGCTTTCTGGGCTGAGATGGGGAAACGCTGAATTTTGGACTCGGCCGGTGACAAAATGTTCCAAACACACCCCCTGCACAACTCCACCGGGGAAGGTGCCAGACAGGAGTTCTCTTGATAGTTTTTACACTACCTTGGTAGGCATTTGAAAGGCACCACAAAAGTTGTTCTACCTGCTTTCTGGGCTGAGATGGGGAACCGCTGAATTTTGGACTCGGCCGGTGACAAAATGTTCCAAACACACCCCCTGCACAACTCCACCGGGGAAGGTGCCAGACAGGAGTTCTCCTGGTAGTTTTTACATTGCTCCGGTAGGCAGCTGAAAGACACCACAAAAGTTGTTCTACCTGCTTTCTGGGCTGAGATGGGGAATCGCTGAATTTTGGACTCGGCCGGTGACAAAATGTTCCAAACACACCCCCTGCAAAACTCCACCGGGGAAGGTGCCAGACAAGCGTTCTCTTGATAGTTTTTACACTACCTTGGTAGGCATCTAAAAGACACCACAAAAGTTGTTCTACCTGCTTTCTGGGCTGAGATGGGGAACCGCTGAATTTTGGAGTCGGCCGGTGACAAAATGTTCCAAAGACACCCCCTGCACAACTCCACCGGGGAAGGTGCCAGACAGGAGTTCTCCTGGTAGTTTTTACATTGCTCCGGTAGGCATCTAAAAGACACCACAAAAGATGTTCTACCTGCTTTCTGGGATGAGATGGGGAACCGCTGAATTTTGGAGTCGGCCGGTGACAAAATGTTCCAAAGACACCCCCTGCACAACTCCACCGGGGAAGGTGCCAGACAGGAGTTCTCCTGGTAGTTTTTACACTACCTTGGTAGGCACCTGAAAGGCACCACAAAAGTTGTTCTACCTGCTTTCTGGGCTGAGATGGGGAATCGCTGAATTTTGGACTCGGCCGGTGACAAAATGTTCCAAACACACCCCATGCACAACTCCACCGGGGAAGGTGCCAGACAGGAGTTCTCTTAGTAGTTTTTACACTACCTTGGTAGGCAGCTGAAAGGCACCACAAAAGTTGTTCTACCTGCTTTCTGGGCTGAGATGGGGAACCGCTGAATTTTGGAGTCGGCCGGTGACAAAATGTTCCAAACACACCCCATGCACAACTCCACTAGCGAAGGTGCCAGACAGGAGTTCTCCTGGTAGTTTTTACACTACCTTGGTAGGCACCTGAAAGGCACCACAAAAGTTGTTCTACCTGCTTTCTGGGCTGAGATGGGGAACCGCTGAATTTTGGAGTCGGCCGGTGACAAAATGTTCCAAACACACCCCATGCACAACTCCACCGGGGAAGGTGCCAGGCAGGAGTTCTCTTGGTAGTTTTTACACTACCTTGGTAGGCATCTAAAAGACACCACAAAAGTTGTTCTACCTGCTTTCTGGGCTGAGATGGGGAACCGCTGAATTTTTGGACTCGGCTGGTGACAAAATATTCCGAACACACCCCATGCACAACTCCACCGGGGAAGGTGCCAGACAGGAGTTCTCCTGTAGTTTTTACATTGCTCCGGTAGGCAGCTGAAAGACACCACAAAAGTTGTTCTACCTGCTTTCTGGGCTGAGATGGGGAAACGCTGAATTTTGGACTCGGCCGGTGACAAAATGTTCCAAACACACCCCATGCACAACTCCACCGGGGAAGGTGCCAGACAGGAGTTCTCTTAATAGTTTTTACACTACCTTGGTAGGCAGCTAAAAGGCACCACAAAAGTTGTTCTACCTGCTTTCTGGGCTGAGATGGGGAAACGCTGAATTTTGGAGTCGGCCGGTGACAAAATGTTCCAAACACACCCCATGCACAACTCCACTAGCGAAGGTGCCAGGGACGAGCTCTGTTGGTAGTTTTTACATTGCTCCGGTAGGCATCAAAAGGACACCACAAAAGTTGTTCTACCTGCTTTCTGGGCTGAGATGGGGAACCGCTAAATTTTGGACTCGGCCAGAGACAAAATGTTCCAAACACACCCCCTGCACAACTCCACCGGGGAAGGTGCCAGACAGGAGTTCTCCTGGTAGTTTTTACATTGCTCCGGTAGGCATCTGAAAGACACCACAAAAGTTGTTCTACCTGCTTTCTGGGCTGAGATGGGGAATCGCTGAATTTTGGACTCGGCCGGTGACAAAATGTTCCAAACACACCCCCTGCAAAACTCCACCGGGGAAGGTGCCAGACAAGCGTTCTCTTGATAGTTTTTACACTACCTTGGTAGGCATCTAAAAGACACCACAAAAGTTGTTCTACCTGCTTTCTGGGCTGAGATGGGGAACAGCTGAATTTTGGAGTCGGCCGGTGACAAAATGTTCCAAACACACCCCCTGCACAACTATACCGGGGAAGGTGCCAGACAGGAGTTCTCCTGGTAGTTTTTACATTGCTCCGGTAGGCATCTAAAAGACACCACAAAAGATGTTCTACCTGCTTTCTGGGCTGAGATGGGGAACCGCTGAATTTTGGACTCGGCCGGTGACAAAATGTTCCAAACACACCCCCTGCACAACTCCACCGGGGAAGGTGCCAGACAGGAGTTCTCTTAGTAGTTTTTACACTACCTTGGTAGGCAGCTGAAAGGCACCACAAAAGTTGTTCTACCTGCTTTCTGGGCTGAGATGGGGAACCGCTGAATTTTGGAGTCGGCCGGTGACAAAATGTTCCAAACACACCCCATGCACAACTCCACTAGCGAAGGTGCCAGACAGGAGTTCTCCTGGTAGTTTTTACACTACCTTGGTAGGCACCTGAAAGGCACCACAAAAGTTGTTCTACCTGCTTTCTGGGCTGAGATGGGGAACCGCTGAATTTTGGACTCGGCCGGTGACAAAATGTTCCAAACACACCCCATGCACAACTCCACCGGGGAAGGTGCCAGGCAGGAGTTCTCTTGGTAGTTTTTACACTACCTTGGTAGGCATTTGAAAGGCACCACAAAAGTTGTTCTACCTGCTTTCTGGGCTGAGATGGGGAACCGCTGAATTTTTGGACTCGGCTGGTGACAAAATATTACGAACACACCCCATGCACAACTCCACCGGGGAAGGTGCCAGACAGGAGTTCTCCTGTAGTTTTTACATTGCTCCGGTAGGCATCTGAAAGACACCACAAAAGTTGTTCTACCTGCTTTCTGGGCTGAGATGGGGAAACGCTGAATTTTGGACTCGGCCGGTGACAAAATGTTCCAAACACACCCCATGCACAACTCCACCGGGGAAGGTGCCAGACAGGAGTTCTCTTAATAGTTTTTACACTACCTTGGTAGGCAGCTAAAAGGCACCACAAAAGTTGTTCTACCTGCTTTCTGGGCTGAGATGGGGAACCGCTGAATTTTGGAGTCGGCTGGTGACAAAATGTTCCAAACACACCCCATGCACAACTCTACTAGCGAAGGTGCCAGGGACGAGCTCTGTTGGTAGTTTTTACATTGCTCCGGTAGGCATCAAAAGGACACCACAAAAGTTGTTCTACCTGCTTTCTGGGCTGAGATGGGGAATCGCTGAATTTTGGACTCGGCCGGTGACAAAATGTTCCAAACACACCCCCTGCACAACTCCACCGGGGAAGGTGCCAGACAGGAGTTCTCCTGGTAGTTTTTACATTGCTCCGGTAGGCATCTGAAAGACACCACAAAAGTTGTTCTACCTGCTTTCTGGGCTGAGATGGGGAATCGCTGAATTTTGGACTCGGCCGGTGACAAAATGTTCCAAAGACACCCCCTGCACAACTCCACCGGGGAAGGTGCCAGACAGGAGTTCTCCTGGTAGTTTTTACATTGCTCCGGTAGGCATCTGAAAGACACCACAAAAGTTGTTCTACCTGCTTTCTGGGCTGAGATGGGGAATCGCTGAATTTTGGACTCGGCCGGTGACAAAATGTTCCAAACACACCCCCTGCACAACTCCACCGGGGAAGGTGCCAGACAGGAGTTCTCCTGGTAGTTTTTACACTACCTTGGTAGGCACCTGAAAGGCACCACAAAAGTTGTTCTACCTGCTTTCTGGGCTGAGATGGGGAATCGCTGAATTTTGGACTCGGCCGGTGACAAAATGTTCCAAACACACCCCCTGCACAACTCCACCGGGGAAGGTGCCAGACAGGAGTTCTCTTAGTAGTTTTTACACTACCTTGGTAGGCAGCTGAAAGGCACCACAAAAGTTGTTCTACCTGCTTTCTGGGCTGAGATGGGGAACCGCTGAATTTTGGAGTCGGCCGGTGACAAAATGTTCCAAACACACCCCATGCACAACTCCACTAGCGAAGGTGCCAGGGACGAGCTCTGTTGGTAGTTTTTACATTGCTCCGGTAGGCATCAAAAGGACACCACAAAAGTTGTTCTACCTGCTTTCTGGGCTGAGATGGGGAATCGCTGAATTTTGGAGTCGGCCGGTGACAAAATGTTCCAAAGACACCCCATGCACAACTCCACCGGGGAAGGTGCCAGGCAGGAGTTCTCTTGGTAGTTTTTACACTACCTTGGTAGGCATTTGAAAGGCACCACAAAAGTTGTTCTACCTGCTTTCTGGGCTGAGATGGGGAACCGCTGAATTTTGGAGTCGGCTGGTGACAAAATGTTCCAAACACACCCCCTGCACAACTCCACCGGGGAAGGTGCCAGACAGGAGTTCTCCTGGTAGTTTTTACATTGCTCCGGTAGGCATCTGAAAGACACCACAAAAGTTGTTCTACCTGCTTTCTGGGCTGAGATGGGGAACCGCTGAATTTTGGACTCGGCCGGTGACAAAATGTTCCAAAGACACCCCCTGCACAACTCCACCGGGGAAGGTGCCAGACAGGAGTTCTCCTGGTAGTTTTTACATTGCTCCGGTAGGCATCTGAAAGACACCACAAAAGTTGTTCTACCTGCTTTCTGGGCTGAGATGGGGAACCGCTGAATTTTGGAGTCGGCCGGTGACAAAATGTTCCAAACACACCCCATGCACAACTCCACCGGGGAAGGTGCCAGGCAGGAGTTCTCTTGGTAGTTTTTACACTACCTTGGTAGGCAGCTGAAAGGCACCACAAAAGTTGTTCTACCTGCTTTCTGGGCTGAGATGGGGAATCGCTGAATTTTTGGACTCGGCTGGTGACAAAATGTTCCGAACACACCCCATGCACAACTCCACCGGGGAAGGTGCCAGACAGGAGTTCTCCTGGTAGTTTTTACATTGCTCCGGTAGGCAGCTGAAAAACACCACAAAAGTTGTTCTACCTGCTTTCTGGGCTGAGATGGGGAACCGCTGAATTTTGGAGTCGGCCGGTGACAAAATGTTCCAAAGACACCCCCTGCACAACTCCACCGGGGAAGGTGCCAGACAGGAGTTCTCTTGGTAGTTTTTACACTACCTTGGTAGGCATCTAAAAGACACCACAAAAGTTGTTCTACCTGCTTTCTGGGCTGAGATGGGGAATCGCTGAATTTTGGAGTCGGCTGGTGACAAAATGTTTCAAACACACCCCCTGCACAACTCCACCGGGGAAGGTGCCAGACAGGAGTTCTCTTGGTAGTTTTTACATTGCTCCGGTAGGCATCTGAAAGACACCACAAAAGTTGTTCTATCTGCTTTCTGGGCTGAGATGGGGAATCGCTGAATTTTGGACTCGGCCGGTGACAAAATGTTCCAAAGACACCCCATGCACAACTCCACCGGGGAAGGTGCCAGGCAGGAGTTCTCTTGGTAGTTTTTACACTACCTTGGTAGGCATTTGAAAGGCACCACAAAAGTTGTTCTACCTGCTTTCTGGGCTGAGATGGGGAACCGCTGAATTTTGGAGTCGGCTGGTGACAAAATGTTCCAAACACACCCCCTGCACAACTCCACCGGGGAAGGTGCCAGACAGGAGTTCTCCTGGTAGTTTTTACATTGCTCCGGTAGGCATCTGAAAGACACCACAAAAGTTGTTCTACCTGCTTTCTGGGCTGAGATGGGGAACCGCTGAATTTTGGACTCGGCCAGTGACAAAATGTTCCAAAGACACCCCATGCACAACTCCACCGGGGAAGGTGCCAGACAGGAGTTCTCTTAGTAGTTTTTACACTACCTTGGTAGGCACCTGAAAGGCACCACAAAAGTTGTTCTACCTGCTTTCTGGGCTGAGATGGGGAACCGCTGAATTTTGGAGTCGGCCGGTGACAAAATGTTCCAAACACACCCCATGCACAACTCCACCGGGGAAGGTGCCAGGCAGGAGTTCTCTTGGTAGTTTTTACACTACCTTGGTAGGCAGCTGAAAGGCACCACAAAAGTTGTTCTACCTGCTTTCTGGGCTGAGATGGGGAACCGCTGAATTTTTGGACTCGGCTGGTGACAAAATGTTCCGAACACACCCCATGCACAACTCCACCGGGGAAGGTGCCAGACAGGAGTTCTCCTGGTAGTTTTTACATTGCTCCGGTAGGCAGCTGAAAAACACCACAAAAGTTGTTCTACCTGCTTTCTGGGCTGAGATGGGGAACCGCTGAATTTTGGAGTCGGCCGGTGACAAAATGTTCCAAACACACCCCCTGCACAACTCCACCGGGGAAGGTGCCAGACAGGAGTTCTCTTGGTAGTTTTTACACTACCTTGGTAGGCATCTAAAAGACACCACAAAAGTTGTTCTACCTGCTTTCTGGGCTGAGATGGGGAATCGCTGAATTTTGGAGTCGGCTGGTGACAAAATGTTTCAAACACACCCCCTGCACAACTCCACCGGGGAAGGTGCCAGACAGGAGTTCTCTTGGTAGTTTTTACATTGCTCCGGTAGGCATCTGAAAGACACCACAAAAGTTGTTCTATCTGCTTTCTGGGCTGAGATGGGGAATCGCTGAATTTTGGACTCGGCCGGTGACAAAATGTTCCAAACACACCCCATGCACAACTCCACCGGGGAATGTGCCAGACAAGCGTTCTCTTGATAGTTTTTACACTACCTTGGTAGGCATCTGAAAGACACCACAAAAGTTGTTCTACCTGCTTTCTGGGCTGAGATGGGGAAACGCTGAATTTTGGACTCGGCTGGTGACAAAATGTTCCAAACACACCCCCTGCACAACTCCACCGGGGAAGGTGCCAGACAGGAGTTCTCCTGGTAGTTTTTACATTGCTCCGGTAGGCATCTGAAAGACACCACAAAAGTTGTTCTACCTGCTTTCTGGGCTGAGATGGGGAACCGCTGAATTTTGGAGTCGGCTGGTGACAAAATGTTCCAAAGACACCCCCTGCACAACTCCACCGGGGAAGGTGCCAGACAAGAGTTCTCTTGAGAGTTTTTACACTACCTTGGTAGGCATCTGAAAGACACCACAAAAGTTGTTCTACCTGCTTTCTGGGCTGAGATGGGGAACCGCTGAATTTTGGAGTCGGCCGGTGACAAAATGTTCCAAACACACCCCATGCACAACTCCACCGGGGAAGGTGCCAGACAGGAGTTCTCTTAGTAGTTTTTACAGTACCTTGGTAGGCATCTGAAAGACACCACAAAAGTTGTTCTACCTGCTTTCTGGGCTGAGATGGGGAAACGCTGAATTTTGGACTCGGCTGGTGACAAAATGTTCCAAACACACCCCCTGCACAACTCCACCGGGGAAGGTGCCAGACGGGAGTTCTCCTGGTAGTTTTTACATTGCTCCGGTAGGCATCTGAAAGACACCACAAAAGTTGTTCTATCTGCTTTCTGGGCTGAGATGGGGAATCGCTGAATTTTGGACTCGGCCGGTGACAAAATGTTCCAAAGACACCCCATGCACAACTCCACCGGGGAAGGTGCCAGGCAGGAGTTCTCCTGGTAGTTTTTACATTGCTCCGGTAGGCATCTGAAAGACACCACAAAAGTTGTTCTACCTGCTTTCTGGGCTGAGATGGGGAACCGCTGAATTTTGGACTCGGCTGGTGACAAAATGTTCCAAACACACCCCCTGCACAACTCCACCGGGGAAGGTGCCAGACAGGAGTTCTCCTCGTAGTTTTTACATTGCTCCGGTAGGCATCTGAAAGACACCACAAAAGTTGTTCTACCTGCTTTCTGGGCTGAGATGGGGAACCGCTGAATTTTGGAGTCGGCTGGTGACAAAATGTTCCAAACACACCCCATGCACAACTCCACCGGGGAAGGTGCCAGACAGGAGTTCTCTTAGTAGTTTTTACACTACCTTGGTAGGCACCTGAAAGGCACCACAAAAGTTGTTCTACCTGCTTTCTGGGCTGAGATGGGGAACCGCTGAATTTTGGAGTCGCCCGGTGACAAAATGTTCCAAACACACCCCCTGCACAACTCCACCGGGGAAGGTGCCAGACAGGAGTTCTCCTGGTAGTTTTTACACTACCTTGGTAGGCAGCTGAAAGACACCACAAAAGTTGTTCTACCTGCTTTCTGGGCTGAGATGGGGAACCGCTGAATTTTTGGACTCGGCTGGTGACAAAATGTTCCGAACACACCCCATGCACAACTCCACCGGGGAAGGTGCCAGACAGGAGTTCTCCTGGTAGTTTTTACATTGCTCCGGTAGGCAGCTGAAAGACACCACAAAAGTTGTTCTACCTGCTTTCTGGGCTGAGATGGGGAAACGCTGAATTTTGGACTCGGCCGGTGACAAAATGTTCCAAACACACCCCATGCACAACTCCACCGGGGAATGTGCCAGACAAGCGTTCTCTTGATAGTTTTTACACTACCTTGGTAGGCATCTGAAAGACACCACAAAAGTTGTTCTACCTGCTTTCTGGGCTGAGATGGGGAACCGCTGAATTTTGGACTCGGCCGGTGACAAAATGTTCCAAACACACCCCCTGCACAACTCCACCGGGGAAGGTGCCAGACAGGAGTTCTCTTGAGAGTTTTTACACTACCTTGGTAGGCATCTGAAAGACACCACAAAAGTTGTTCTTCCTGCTTTCTGGGCTGAGATGGGGAACCGCTGAATTTTGGACTCGGCTGGTGACAAAATGTTCCAAACACACCCCCTGCACAACACCACCGGGGAAGGTGCCAGACGGGAGTTCTCCTGGTAGTTTTTACATTGCTCCGGTAGGCATCTGAAAGACACCACAAAAGTTGTTCTATCTGCTTTCTGGGCTGAGATGGGGAACAGCTGAATTTTGGAGTCGGCCGGTGACAAAATGTTCCAAAGACACCCCCTGCACAACTATACCGGGGAAGGTGCCAGACAGGAGTTCTCCTGGTAGTTTTTACATTGCTCCGGTAGGCATCTAAAAGACACCACAAAAGATGTTCTACCTGCTTTCTGGGCTGAGATGGGGAACCGCTGAATTTTGGAGTCGGCCGGTGACAAAATGTTCCAAACACACCCCCTGCACAACTCCACCGGGGAAGGTGCCAGACAGGAGTTCTCCTGGTAGTTTTTACACTACCTTGGTAGGCACCTGAAAGGCACCACAAAAGTTGTTCTACCTGCTTTCTGGGCTGAGATGGGGAATCGCTGAATTTTGGACTCGGCCGGTGACAAAATGTTCCAAAGACACCCCATGCACAACTCCACCGGGCAAGGTGCCAGGCAGGAGTTCTCCTGGTAGTTTTTACATTGCTCTGGTAGGCATCTGAAAGACACCACAAAAGTTGTTCTACCTGCTTTCTGGGCTGAGATGGGGAACCGCTGAATTTTGGACTCGGCCGGTGACAAAATGTTCCAAACACACCCCCTGCACAACTCCACCGGGGAAGATGCCAGACAGGAGTTCTCTTAGTAGTTTTTACACTACCTTGGTAGGCAGCTGAAAGGCACCACAAAAGTTGTTCTACCTGCTTTCTGGGCTGAGATGGGGAACCGCTGAATTTTGGAGTCGGCCGGTGACAAAATGTTCCAAACACACCCCATGCACAACTCCACTAGCGAAGGTGCCAGACAGGAGTTCTCCTGGTAGTTTTTACACTACCTTGGTAGGCATCTGAAAGGCACCACAAAAGTTGTTCTACCTGCTTTCTGGGCTGAGATGGGGAACCGCTGAATTTTGGACTCGGCCGGTGACAAAATGTTCCAAACACACCCCATGCACAACTCCACCGGGGAAGGTGCCAGGCAGGAGTTCTCTTGGTAGTTTTTACACTACCTTGGTAGGCATTTGAAAGGCACCACAAAAGTTGTTCTACCTGCTTTCTGGGCTGAGATGGGGAACCGCTGAATTTTTGGACTCGGCTGGTGACAAAATATTCCGAACACACCCCATGCACAACTCCACCGGGGAAGGTGCCAGACAGGAGTTCTCCTGTAGTTTTTACATTGCTCCGGTAGGCATCTGAAAGACACCACAAAAGTTGTTCTACCTGCTTTCTGGGCTGAGATGGGGAAACGCTGAATTTTGGACTCGGCCGGTGACAAAATGTTCCAAACACACCCCATGCACAACTCCACCGGGGAATGTGCCAGACAAGCGTTCTCTTGATAGTTTTTACACTACCTTGGTAGGCATCTGAAAGACACCACAAAAGTTGTTCTACCTGCTTTCTGGGCTGAGATGGGGAACCGCTGAATTTTGGAGTCGGGCGGTGACAAAATGTTCCAAACACACCCCCTGCACAACTCCACCGGGGAAGGTGCCAGACAGGAGTTCTCCTGGTAGTTTTTACACTACCTTGGTAGGCACCTGAAAGGCACCACAAAAGTTGTTCTACCTGCTTTCTGGGCTGAGATGGGGAATCGCTGAATTTTGGAGTCGGCCGGTGACAAAATGTTCCAAAGACACCCCATGCACAACTCCACCGGGGAAGGTGCCAGGCAGGAGTTCTCCTGGTAGTTTTTACATTGCTCCGGTAGGCATCTGAAAGACACCACAAAAGTTGTTCTACCTGCTTTCTGGGCTGAGATGGGGAACCGCTGAATTTTGGACTCGGCCGGTGACAAAATGTTCCAAACACACCCCCTGCACAACTCCACCGGGGAAGGTGCCAGACAGGAGTTCTCTTAGTAGTTTTTACACTACCTTGGTAGGCAGCTGAAAGGCACCACAAAAGTTGTTCTACCTGCTTTCTGGGATGAGATGGGGAACCGCTGAATTTTGGAGTCGGCCGGTGACAAAATGTTCCAAACACACCCCATGCACAACTCCACTAGCGAAGGTGCCAGACAGGAGTTCTCCTGGTAGTTTTTACACTACCTTGGTAGGCATCTGAAAGGCACCACAAAAGTTGTTCTACCTGCTTTCTGGGCTGAGATGGGGAACCGCTGAATTTTGGACTCGGCCGGTGACAAAATGTTCCAAACACACCCCATGCACAACTCCACCGGGGAAGGTGCCAGGCAGGAGTTCTCTTAGTAGTTTTTACACTACCTTGGTAGGCATTTGAAAGGCACCACAAAAGTTGTTCTACCTGCTTTCTGGGCTGAGATGGGGAACCGCTGAATTTTTGGACTCGGCTGGTGACAAAATATTCCGAACACACCCCATGCACAACTCCACCGGGGAAGGTGCCAGACAGGAGTTCTCCTGTAGTTTTTACATTGCTCCGGTAGGCATCTGAAAGACACCAAAAAAGTTGTTCTACCTGCTTTCTGGGCTGAGATGGGGAACCGCTGAATTTTGGACTCGGCTGGTGACAAAATGTTCCAAACACACCCCCTGCACAACACCACCGGGGAAGGTGCCAGACGGGAGTTCTCTTGGTAGTTTTTACATTGCTCCGGTAGGCATCTGAAAGACACCACAAAAGTTGTTCTATCTGCTTTCTGGGCTGAGATGGGGAACAGCTGAATTTTGGAGTCGGCCGGTGACAAAATGTTCCAAAGACACCCCCTGCACAACTATACCGGGGAAGGTGCCAGACAGGAGTTCTCCTGGTAGTTTTTACATTGCTCCGGTAGGCATCTAAAAGACACCACAAAAGATGTTCTACCTGCTTTCTGGGCTGAGATGGGGAACCGCTGAATTTTGGAGTCGGCCGGTGACAAAATGTTCCAAACACACCCCCTGCACAACTCCACCGGGGAAGGTGCCAGACAGGAGTTCTCCTGGTAGTTTTTACACTACCTTGGTAGGCACCTGAAAGGCACCACAAAAGTTGTTCTACCTGCTTTCTGGGCTGAGATGGGGAATCGCTGAATTTTGGAGTCGGCCGGTGACAAAATGTTCCAAAGACACCCCATGCACAACTCCACCGGGGAAGGTGCCAGACAGGAGTTCTCCTGGTAGTTTTTACACTACCTTGGTAGGCACCTGAAAGGCACCACAAAAGTTGTTCTACCTGCTTTCTGGGCTGAGATGGGGAATCGCTGAATTTTGGAGTCGGCCGGTGACAAAATGTTCCAAAGACACCCCCTGCACAACTCCACCGGGGAAGGTGCCAGGCAGGAGTTCTCCTGGTAGTTTTTACACTACCTTGGTAGGCATCTGAAAGACACCACAAAAGTTGTTCTACCTGCTTTCTGGGCTGAGATGGGGAACCGCTGAATTTTGGACTCGGCCGGTGACAAAATGTTCCAAACACACCCCCTGCACAACTCCACCGGGGAAGGTGCCAGACAGGAGTTCTCTTAGTAGTTTTTACACTACCTTGGTAGGCAGCTGAAAGGCACCACAAAAGTTGTTCTACCTGCTTTCTGGGATGAGATGGGGAACCGCTGAATTTTGGAGTCGGCCGGTGACAAAATGTTCCAAACACACCCCATGCACAACTCCACTAGCGAAGGTGCCAGACAGGAGTTCTCCTGGTAGTTTTTACACTACCTTGGTAGGCATCTGAAAGGCACCACAAAAGTTGTTCTACCTGCTTTCTGGGCTGAGATGGGGAACCGCTGAATTTTGGACTCGGCCGGTGACAAAATGTTCCAAACACACCCCATGCACAACTCCACCGGGGAAGGTGCCAGACAGGAGTTCTCTTAGTAGTTTTTACACTACCTTGGTAGGCATTTGAAAGGCACCACAAAAGTTGTTCTACCTGCTTTCTGGGCTGAGATGGGGAACCGCTGAATTTTTGGACTCGGCTGGTGACAAAATATTCCGAACACACCCCATGCACAACTCCACCGGGGAAGGTGCCAGACAGGAGTTCTCCTGTAGTTTTTACATTGCTCCGGTAGGCATCTGAAAGACACCACAAAAGTTGTTCTACCTGCTTTCTGGGCTGAGATGGGGAACCGCTGAATTTTGGACTCGGCTGGTGACAAAATGTTCCAAACACACCCCCTGCACAACACCACCGGGGAAGGTGCCAGACGGGAGTTCTCCTGGTAGTTTTTACATTGCTCCGGTAGGCATCTGAAAGACACCACAAAAGTTGTTCTATCTGCTTTCTGGGCTGAGATGGGGAACAGCTGAATTTTGGAGTCGGCCGGTGACAAAATGTTCCAAAGACACCCCCTGCACAACTATACCGGGGAAGGTGCCAGACAGGAGTTCTCCTGGTAGTTTTTACATTGCTCCGGTAGGCATCTAAAAGACACCACAAAAGATGTTCTACCTGCTTTCTGGGCTGAGATGGGGAACCGCTGAATTTTGGAGTCGGCCGGTGACAAAATGTTCCAAACACACCCCCTGCACAACTCCACCGGGGAAGGTGCCAGACAGGAGTTCTCCTGGTAGTTTTTACACTACCTTGGTAGGCACCTGAAAGGCACCACAAAAGTTGTTCTACCTGCTTTCTGGGCTGAGATGGGGAATCGCTGAATTTTGGAGTCGGCCGGTGACAAAATGTTCCAAAGACACCCCATGCACAACTCCACCGGGGAAGGTGCCAGGCAGGAGTTCTCCTGGTAGTTTTTACATTGCTCCGGTAGGCATCTGAAAGACACCACAAAAGTTGTTCTACCTGCTTTCTGGGCTGAGATGGGGAACCGCTGAATTTTGGACTCGGCCGGTGACAAAATGTTCCAAACACACCCCCTGCACAACTCCACCGGGGAAGGTGCCAGACAGGAGTTCTCTTAGTAGTTTTTACACTACCTTGGTAGGCAGCTGAAAGGCACCACAAAAGTTGTTCTACCTGCTTTCTGGGATGAGATGGGGAACCGCTGAATTTTGGAGTCGGCCGGTGACAAAATGTTCCAAACACACCCCATGCACAACTCCACTAGCGAAGGTGCCAGACAGGAGTTCTCCTGGTAGTTTTTACACTACCTTGGTAGGCATCTGAAAGGCACCACAAAAGTTGTTCTACCTGCTTTCTGGGCTGAGATGGGGAACCGCTGAATTTTTGGACTCGGCTGGTGACAAAATATTCCGAACACACCCCATGCACAACTCCACCGGGGAAGGTGCCAGACAGGAGTTCTCCTGTAGTTTTTACATTGCTCCGGTAGGCATCTGAAAGACACCACAAAAGTTGTTCTACCTGCTTTCTGGGCTGAGATGGGGAAACGCTGAATTTTGGACTCGGCCGGTGACAAAATGTTCCAAACACACCCCATGCACAACTCCACCGGGGAAGGTGCCAGGCAGGAGTTCTCTTAATAGTTTTTACACTACCTTGGTAGGCAGCTAAAAGGCACCACAAAAGTTGTTCTACCTGCTTTCTGGGCTGAGATGGGGAACCGCTGAATTTTGGAGTCGGCCGGTGACAAAATGTTCCAAACACACCCCATGCACAACTCCACTAGCGAAGGTGCCAGGGACGAGCTCTGTTGGTAGTTTTTACATTGCTCCGGTAGGCATCAAAAGGACACCACAAAAGTTGTTCTACCTGCTTTCTGGGCTGAGATGGGGAATCGCTGAATTTTGGAGTCGGCCGGTGACAAAATGTTCCAAAGACACCCCATGCACAACTCCACCGGGGAAGGTGCCAGGCAGGAGTTCTCTTGGTAGTTTTTACACTACCTTGGTAGGCATTTGAAAGGCACCACAAAAGTTGTTCTACCTGCTTTCTGGGCTGAGATGGGGAACCGCTGAATTTTGGACTCGGCTGGTGACAAAATGTTCCAAACACACCCCATGCACAACTCCACCGGGGAAGGTGCCAGACAGGAGTTCTCCTGGTAGTTTTTACATTGCTCCGGTAGGCATCTGAAAGACACCACAAAAGTTGTTCTACCTGCTTTCTGGGCTGAGATGGGGAACCGCTGAATTTTGGACTCGGCCAGTGACAAAATGTTCCAAAGACACCCCATGCACAACTCCACCGGGGAAGGTGCCAGACAGGAGTTCTCTTAGTAGTTTTTACACTACCTTGGTAGGCACCTGAAAGGCACCACAAAAGTTGTTCTACCTGCTTTCTGGGCTGAGATGGGGAACCGCTGAATTTTGGACTCGGCTGGTGACAAAATGTTCCAAACACACCCCATGCACAACTCCACCGGGGAAGGTGCCAGGCAGGAGTTCTCTTGGTAGTTTTTACACTACCTTGGTAGGCAGCTGAAAGGCACCACAAAAGTTGTTCTACCTGCTTTCTGGGCTGAGATGGGGAACCGCTGAATTTTTGGACTCGGCTGGTGACAAAATGTTCCGAACACACCCCATGCACAACTCCACCGGGGAAGGTGCCAGACAGGAGTTCTCCTGGTAGTTTTTACATTGCTCCGGTAGGCAGCTGAAAGACACCACAAAAGTTGTTCTATCTGCTTTCTGGGCTGAGATGGGGAATCGCTGAATTTTGGACTCGGCCGGTGACAAAATGTTCCAAAGACACCCCATGCACAACTCCACCGGGGAAGGTGCCAGACAGGAGTTCTCCTGGTAGTTTTTACATTGCTCCGGTAGGCATCTGAAAGACACCACAAAAGTTGTTCTACCTGCTTTCTGGGCTGAGATGGGGAAACGCTGAATTTTGGACTCGGCTGGTGACAAAATGTTCCAAACACACCCCCTGCACAACTCCACCGGGGAAGGTGCCAGACAGGAGTTCTCCTGGTAGTTTTTACATTGCTCCGGTAGGCATCTGAAAGACACCACAAAAGTTGTTCTACCTGCTTTCGGGGCTGAGATGGGGAACCGCTGAATTTTGGACTCGGCTGGTGACAAAATGTTCCAAACACACCCCCTGCACAACTCCACCGGGGAAGGTGCCAGACAGGAGTTCTCTTGATAGTTTTTACACTACCTTGGTAGGCATCTAAAAGACACCACAAAAGTTGTTCTACCTGCTTTCTGGGCTGAGATGGGGAAACGCTGAATTTTGGAGTCGGCTGGTGACAAAATGTTCCAAACACACCCCCTGCACAACTCCACCGGGGAAGGTGCCAGACGGGAGTTCTCCTGGTAGTTTTTACATTGCTCCGGTAGGCATCTGAAAGACACCACAAAAGTTGTTCTACCTGCTTTCTGGGCTGAGATGGGGAACAGCTGAATTTTGGAGTCGGCTGGTGACAAAATGTTCCAAACACACCCCCTGCACAACTCCACCGGGGAAGGTGCCAGACAGGAGTTCTCCTGGTAGTTTTTACATTGCTCTGGTAGGCATCTGAAAGGCAGCACAAAAGTTGTTCTACCTGCTTTCTGGGCTGAGATGGGGAACCGCTGAATTTTGGAGTCGGCTGGTGACAAAATGTTCCAAACACACCCCCTGCACAACTCCACCGGGGAAGGTGCCAGACAAGAGTTCTCTTGAGAGTTTTTACACTACCTTGGTAGGCATCTGAAAGACACCACAAAAGTTGTTTTACCTGCTTTCTGGGCTGAGATGGGGAACCGCTGAATTTTGGACTCGGCCGGTGACAAAATGTTCCAAAGACACCCCATGCACAACTCCACCGGGGAATGTGCCAGACAAGCGTTCTCTTGAGAGTTTTTACACTACCTTGGTAGGCATCTGAAAGACACCACAAAAGTTGTTCTACCTGCTTTCTGGGCTGAGATGGGGAATCGCTGAATTTTGGACTCGGCTGGTGACAAAATGTTCCAAACACACCCCCTGCACAACTCCACCGGGGAAGGTGCCAGACGGGAGTTCTCCTGGTAGTTTTTACATTGCTCCGGTAGGCATCTGAAAGACACCACAAAAGTTGTTCTATCTGCTTTCTGGGCTGAGATGGGGAACCGCTGAATTTGGGACTCGGCCAGTGACAAAATGTTCCAAACACACCCCATGCACAACTCCACCGGGGAAGGTGCCAGACAGGAGTTCTCTTAGTAGTTTTTACACTACCTTGGTAGGCAGCTGAAAGGCACCACAAAAGTTGTTCTACCTGCTTTCTGGGCTGAGATGGGGAATCGCTGAATTTTGGAGTCGGCTGGTGACAAAATGTTCCAAACACACCCCCTGCACAACTCCACCGGGGAAGGTGCCAGACAGGAGTTCTCTTGATAGTTTTTACACTACCTTGGTAGGCATCTGAAAGACACCACAAAAGTTGTTCTACCTGCTTTCTGGGCTGAGATGGGGAACCGCTGAATTTTGGAGTCGGCTGGTGACAATATGTTCCAAACACACCCCCTGCACAACTCCACCGGGGAAGGTGCCAGACGGGAGTTTTCCTGGTAGTTTTTACATTGCTCCGGTAGGCATCTGAAAGACACCACAAAAGTTGTTCTATCTGCTTTCTGGGCTGAGATGGGGAATCGCTGAATTTTGGACTCGGCCGGTGACAAAATGTTCCAAAGACACCCCATGCACAACTCCACCGGGGAAGGTGCCAGGCAGGAGTTCTCTTGGTAGTTTTTACACTACCTTGGTAGGCATTTGAAAGACACCACAAAAGTTGTTCTACCTGCTTTCTGGGCTGAGATGGGGAACCGCTGAATTTTTGGACTCGGCTGGTGACAAAATGTTCCAAACACACCCCATGCACAACTCCACCGGGGAAGGTGCCAGACAGGAGTTCTCCTGGTAGTTTTTACATTGCTCCGGTAGGCAGCTGAAAGACACCACAAAAGTTGTTCTATCTGCTTTCTGGGCTGAGATGGGGAATCGCTGAATTTTGGACTCGGCCGGTGACAAAATGTTCCAAAGACACCCCATGCACAACTCCACCGGGGAAGGTGCCAGACAGGAGTTCTCTTGATAGTTTTTACACTACCTTGGTAGGCATCTAAAAGACACCACAAAAGTTGTTCTACCTGCTTTCTGGGCTGAGATGGGGAAACGCTGAATTTTGGAGTCGGCTGGTGACAAAATGTTCCAAAGACACCCCCTGCACAACTCCACCGGGGAAGGTGCCAGACGGGAGTTCTCCTGGTAGTTTTTACATTGCTCCGGTAGGCATCTGAAAGACACCACAAAAGATGTTCTACCTGCTTTCTGGGCTGAGATGGGGAACAGCTGAATTTTGGAGTCGGCTGGTGACAAAATGTTCCAAACACACCCCCTGCACAACTCCACCGGGGAAGGTGCCAGACAGGAGTTCTCCTGGTAGTTTTTACATTGCTCTGGTAGGCATCTGAAAGACACCACAAAAGTTGTTCTACCTGCTTTCTGGGCTGAGATGGGGAAGCGCTGAATTTTGGACTCGGCCGGTGACAAAATGTTCCAAAGACACCCCATGCACAACTCCACCGGGGAAGGTGCCAGGCAGGAGTTCTCTTGGTAGTTTTTACACTACCTTGGTAGGCATCTGAAAGACACCACAAAAGTTGTTCTACCTGCTTTCTGGGCTGAGATGGGGAACCGCTGAATTTTGGACTCGGCCGGTGACAAAATGTTCCAAACACACCCCATGCACAACTCCACCGGGGAAGGTGCCAGGCAGGAGTTCTCTTGGTAGTTTTTACACTACCTTGGTAGGCAGCTGAAAGGCACCACAAAAGTTGTTCTACCTGCTTTCTGGGCTGAGATGGGGAACCGCTGAATTTTTGGACTCGGCTGGTGACAAAATGTTCCGAACACACCCCATGCACAACTCCACCGGGGAAGGTGCCAGACAGGAGTTCTCCTGGTAGTTTTTACATTGCTCCGGTAGGCAGCTGAAAGACACCACAAAAGTTGTTCTATCTGCTTTCTGGGCTGAGATGGGGAATCGCTGAATTTTGGACTCGGCCGGTGACAAAATGTTCCAAAGACACCCCATGCACAACTCCACCGGGGAAGGTGCCAGACAGGAGTTCTCTTAGTAGTTTTTACACTACCTTGGTAGGCATCTAAAAGACACCACAAAAGTTGTTCTACCTGCTTTCTGGGCTGAGATGGGGAAACGCTGAATTTTGGACTCGGCTGGTGACAAAATGTTCCAAACACACCCCCTGCACAACTCCACCGGGGAAGGTGCCAGACAGGAGTTCTCCTGGTAGTTTTTACATTGCTCCGGTAGGCATCTGAAAGACACCACAGAAGTTGTTCTACCTGCTTTCTGGGCTGAGATGGGGAACCGCTGAATTTTGGACTCGGCTGGTGACAAAATGTTCCAAACACACCCCCTGCACAACTCCACCAGGGAAGGTGCCAGACAGGAGTTCTCTTGATAGTTTTTACACTACCTTGGTAGGCATCTAAAAGACACCACAAAAGTTGTTCTACCTGCTTTCTGGGCTGAGATGGGGAAACGCTGAATTTTGGAGTTGGCTGGTGACAAAATGTTCCAAAGACACCCCCTGCACAACTCCACCGGGGAAGGTGCCAGACGGGAGTTCTCCTGGTAGTTTTTACATTGCTCCGGTAGGCATCTGAAAGACACCACAAAAGATGTTCTATCTGCTTTCTGGGCTGAGATGGGGAACAGCTGAATTTTGGAGTCGGCTGGTGACAAAATGTTCCAAAGACACCCCCTGCACAACTCCACCGGGGAAGGTGCCAGACAAGAGTTCTCTTAGTAGTTTTTACATTGCTCCGGTAGGCATCTGAAAGACACCACAAAAGTTGTTCTACCTGCTTTCTGGGCTGAGATGGGGAACCGCTGAATTTTGGACTCGGCTGGTGACAAAATGTTCCAAACACACCCCCTGCACAACTCCACCGGGGAAGGTGCCAGACAGGAGTTCTCTTGATAGTTTTTACACTACCTTGGTAGGCATCTGAAAGACACCACAAAAGTTGTTCTACCTGCTTTCTGGGCTGAGATGGGGAACCGCTGAATTTTGGAGTCGGCTGGTGACAATATGTTCCAAACACACCCCCTGCACAACTCCACCGGGGAAGGTGCCAGACGGGAGTTCTCCTGGTAGTTTTTACATTGCTCCGGTAGGCATCTGAAAGACACCACAAAAGTTGTTCTATCTGCTTTCTGGGCTGAGATGGGGAATCGCTGAATTTTGGACTCGGCCAGTGAGAAAATGTTCCAAAGACACCCCATGCACAACTCCACCGGGGAAGGTGCCAGACAGGAGTTCTCTTAGAAGTTTTTACACTACCTTGGTAGGCATCTGAAAGACACCACAAAAGTTGTTCTACCTGCTTTCTGGGCTGAGATGGGGAACCGCTGAATTTTGGACTCGGCTGGTGACAAAATGTTCCAAACACACCCCCTGCACAACTCCACCGGGGAAGGTGCCAGACAGGAGTTCTCCTGGTAGATTTTACACTACCTTGGTAGGGAGCTGAAAGGCAGCACAAAAGTTGTTCTACCTGCTTTCTGGGCTGAGATGGGGAATCGCTGAATTTTGGACTTGGCCGGTGACAAATTGTTCCAAACACACCCCCTGCACAACTCCACCGGGGAAGGTGCCAGACAGGAGTTCTCCTGGTAGTTTTTACACTACCTTGGTAGGCACCTGAAAGGCACCACAAAAGTTGTTCTACCTGCTTTCTGGGCTGAGATGGGGAACCGCTGAATTTTGGACTCGGCTGGTGACAAAATGTTCCAAACACACCCCCTGCACAACTCCACCGGGGAAGGTGCCAGGCAGGAGTTCTCTTGGTAGTTTTTACACTACCTTGGTAGGCATTTGAAAGACACCACAAAAGTTGTTCTACCTGCTTTCTGGGCTGAGATGGGGAACCGCTGAATTTTTGGACTCGGCTGGTGACAAAATGTTCCAAACACACCCCATGCACAACTCCACCGGGGAAGGTGCCAGACAGGAGTTCTCCTGGTAGTTTTTACATTGCTCCGGTAGGCATCTGAAAGACACCACAAAAGTTGTTCTATCTGCTTTCTGGGCTGAGATGGGGAACCGCTGAATTTTGGACTCGGCTGGTGACAAAATGTTCCAAAGACACCCCCTGCACAACTCCACCGGGGAAGGTGCCAGACAGGAGTTCTCTTGATAGTTTTTACACTACCTTGGTAGGCATCTAAAAGACACCACAAAAGTTGTTCTACCTGCTTTCTGGGCTGAGATGGGGAAACGCTGAATTTTGGAGTCGGCTGGTGACAAAATGTTCCAAAGACACCCCCTGCACAACTCCACCGGGGAAGGTGCCAGACAGGAGTTCTCCTGGTAGTTTTTACATTGCTCTGGTAGGCATCTGAAAGACACCACAAAAGTTGTTCTACCTGCTTTCTGGGCTGAGATGGGGAACCGCTGAATTTTGGAGTCGGCTGGTGACAAAATGTTCCAAAGACACCCCCTGCACAACTCCACCGGGGAAGGTGCCAGACAAGAGTTCTCTTAGTAGTTTTTACATTGCTCCGGTAGGCATCTGAAAGACACCACAAAAGTTGTTCTACCTGCTTTCTGGGCTGAGATGGGGAACCGCTGAATTTTGGACTCGGCTGGTGACAAAATGTTCCAAACACACCCCCTGCACAACTCCACCGGGGAAGGTGCCAGACAGGAGTTCTCTTGATAGTTTTTACACTACCTTGGTAGGCATCTGAAAGACACCACAAAAGTTGTTCTACCTGCTTTCTGGGCTGAGATGGGGAACCGCTGAATTTTGGAGTCGGCTGGTGACAATATGTTCCAAACACACCCCCTGCACAACTCCACCGGGGAAGGTGCCAGACGGGAGTTCTCCTGGTAGTTTTTACATTGCTCCGGTAGGCATCTGAAAGACACCATAAAAGTTGTTCTATCTGCTTTCTGGGCTGAGATGGGGAATCGCTGAATTTTGGACTCGGCCAGTGAGAAAATGTTCCAAAGACACCCCATGCACAACTCCACCGGGGAAGGTGCCAGACAGGAGTTCTCTTAGAAGTTTTTACACTACCTTGGTAGGCATCTGAAAGACACCACAAAAGTTGTTCTACCTGCTTTCTGGGCTGAGATGGGGAACCGCTGAATTTTGGACTCGGCTGGTGACAAAATGTTCCAAACACACCCCCTGCACAACTCCACCGGGGAAGGTGCCAGACAGGAGTTCTCCTGGTAGATTTTACACTACCTTGTTAGGGAGCTGAAAGGCAGCACAAAAGTTGTTCTACCTGCTTTCTGGGCTGAGATGGGGAATCGCTGAATTTTGGACTTGGCCGGTGACAAAATGTTCCAAACACACCCCCTGCACAACTCCACCGGGGAAGGTGCCAGACAGGAGTTCTCCTGGTAGTTTTTACACTACCTTGGTAGGCACCTGAAAGGCACCACAAAAGTTGTTCTACCTGCTTTCTGGGCTGAGATGGGGAATCGCTGAATTTTGGACTCGGCCGGTGACAAAATGTTCCAAACACACCCCCTGCACAACTCCACCGGGGAAGGTGCCAGACAAGCGTTCTCTTGATAGTTTTTACACTACCTTGGTAGGCATCTAAAAGACACCACAAAAGTTGTTCTACCTGCTTTCTGGGCTGAGATGGGGAAACGCTGAATTTTGGACTCGGCTGGTGACAAAATGTTCCAAACACACCCCCTGCACAACTCCACCGGGGAAGGTGCCAGACGGGAGTTCTCCTGGTAGTTTTTACATTGCTCCGGTAGGCATCTAAAAGACACCACAAAAGATGTTCTACCTGCTTTCTGGGCTGAGATGGGGAACCGCTGAATTTTGGAGTCGGCCGGTGACAAAATGTTCCAAACACACCCCCTGCACAACTCCACCGGGGAAGGTGCCAGGCAGGAGTTCTCTTGGTAGATTTTACACTACCTTGGTAGGGAGCTGAAAGGCAGCACAAAAGTTGTTCTACCTGCTTTCTGGGCTGAGATGGGGAATCGCTGAATTTTGGACTCGGCCGGTGACAAAATGTTCCAAACACACCCCCTGCACAACTCCACCGGGGAAGGTGCCAGACAGGAGTTTTCCTGGTAGTTTTTACACTACCTTGGTAGGCACCTGAAAGGCACCACAAAAGTTGTTCTACCTGCTTTCTGGGCTGAGATGGGGAACCGCTGAATTTTGGAGTCGGCTGGTGACAATATGTTCCAAACACACCCCCTGCACAACTCCACCGGGGAAGGTGCCAGACGGGAGTTCTCCTGGTAGTTTTTACATTGCTCCGGTAGGCATCTGAAAGACACCACAAAAGTTGTTCTACCTGCTTTCTGGGCTGAGATGGGGAAACGCTGAATTTTGGACTCGGCTGGTGACAAAATGTTCCAAACACACCCCCTGCACAACTCCAGGGGGGAAGGTGCCAGACAGGAGTTCTCCTGGTAGATTTTACACTACCTTGGTAGGGAGCTGAAAGGCAGCACAAAAGTTGTTCTACCTGCTTTCTGGGCTGAGATGGGGAATCGCTGAATTTTGGACTTGGCCGGTGACAAAATGTTCCAAACACACCCCCTGCACAACTCCACCGGGGAAGGTGCCAGACAGGAGTTCTCTTAGAAGTTTTTACACTACCTTGGTAGGCATCTGAAAGACACCACAAAAGTTGTTCTACCTGCTTTCTGGGCTGAGATGGGGAAACGCTGAATTTTGGAGTCGGCTGGTGACAAAATGTTCCAAACACACCCCCTGCACAACTCCACCGGGGAAGGTGCCAGACAGGAGTTCTCCTGGTAGTTTTTACATTGCTCTGGTAGGCATCTGAAAGACACCACAAAAGTTGTTCTACCTGCTTTCTGGGCTGAGATGGGGAACCGCTGAATTTTGGACTCGGCTGGTGACAAAATGTTCCAAACACACCCCCTGCACAACTCCACCGGGGAAGGTGCCAGACGGGAGTTCTCCTGGTAGTTTTTACATTGCTCCGGTAGGCATCTAAAAGACACCACAAAAGATGTTCTACCTGCTTTCTGGGCTGAGATGGGGAACCGCTGAATTTTGGAGTCGGCCGGTGACAAAATGTTCCAAACACACCCCCTGCACAACTCCACCGGGGAAGGTGCCAGGCAGGAGTTCTCTTGGTAGATTTTACACTACCTTGGTAGGGAGCTGAAAGGCAGCACAAAAGTTGTTCTACCTGCTTTCTGGGCTGAGATGGGGAATCGCTGAATTTTGGAGTCGGCCGGTGACAAAATGTTCCAAACACACCCCATGCACAACTCCACCGGGGAAGGTGCCAGACAGGAGTTCTCCTGGTAGTTTTTACATTGCTCCGGTAGGCATCTGAAAGACACCACAGAAGTTGTTCTACCTGCTTTCTGGGCTGAGATGGGGAACCGCTGAATTTTGGACTCGGCTGGTGACAAAATGTTCCAAACACACCCCCTGCACAACTCCACCGGGGAAGGTGCCAGACAGGAGTTCTCTTGATAGTTTTTACACTACCTTGGTAGGCATCTAAAAGACACCACAAAAGTTGTTCTACCTGCTTTCTGGGCTGAGATGGGGAAACGCTGAATTTTGGAGTCGGCTGGTGACAAAATGTTCCAAAGACACCCCCTGCACAACTCCACCGGGGAAGGTGCCAGACGGGAGTTCTCCTGGTAGTTTTTACATTGCTCCGGTAGGCATCTGAAAGACACCACAAAAGATGTTCTACCTGCTTTCTGGGCTGAGATGGGGAACAGCTGAATTTTGGAGTCGGCTGGTGACAAAATGTTCCAAACACACCCCCTGCACAACTCCACCGGGGAAGGTGCCAGACAGGAGTTCTCCTGGTAGTTTTTACATTGCTCTGGTAGGCATCTGAAAGACACCACAAAAGTTGTTCTACCTGCTTTGTGGGCTGAGATGGGGAACCGCTGAATTTTGGAGTCGGCTGGTGACAAAATGTTCCAAAGACACCCCCTGCACAACTCCACCGGGGAAGGTGCCAGACAGGAGTTCTCTTAGTAGTTTTTACATTGCTCCGGTAGGCATCTGAAAGACACCACAAAAGTTGTTCTACCTGCTTTCTGGGCTGAGATGGGGAACCGCTGAATTTTGGACTCGGCTGGTGACAAAATGTTCCAAACACACCCCCTGCACAACTCCACCGGGGAAGGTGCCAGACAGGAGTTCTCTTGATAGTTTTTACACTACCTTGGTAGGCATCTGAAAGACACCACAAAAGTTGTTCTACCTGCTTTCTGGGCTGAGATGGGGAAACGCTGAATTTTGGAGTCGGCTGGTGACAATATGTTCCAAACACACCCCCTGCACAACTCCACCGGGGAAGGTGCCAGACGGGAGTTCTCCTGGTAGTTTTTACATTGCTCCGGTAGGCATCTGAAAGACACCACAAAAGTTGTTCTATCTGCTTTCTGGGCTGAGATGGGGAATCGCTGAATTTTGGACTCGGCCGGTGAGAAAATGTTCCAAAGACACCCCATGCACAACTCCACCGGGGAAGGTGCCAGACAGGAGTTCTCTTAGAAGTTTTTACACTACCTTGGTAGGCATCTGAAAGACACCACAAAAGTTGTTCTACCTGCTTTCTGGGCTGAGATGGGGAACCGCTGAATTTTGGAGTCGGCTGGTGACAAAATGTTCCAAACACACCCCCTGCACAACTCCACCGGGGAAGGTGCCAGACGGGAGTTCTCCTGGTAGATTTTACACTACCTTGGTAGGGAGCTGAAAGGCAGCACAAAAGTTGTTCTACCTGCTTTCTGGGCTGAGATGGGGAATCGCTGAATTTTGGACTTGGCCGGTGACAAAATGTTCCAAACACACCCCCTGCACAACTCCACCGGGGAAGGTGCCAGACAGGAGTTCTCCTGGTAGTTTTTACACTACCTTGGTAGGCACCTGAAAGGCACCACAAAAGTTGTTCTACCTGCTTTCTGGGCTGAGATGGGGAATCGCTGAATTTTGGACTCGGCCGGTGACAAAATGTTCCAAACACACCCCCTGCACAACTCCACCGGGGAAGGTGCCAGACAAGCGTTCTCTTGATAGTTTTTACACTACCTTGGTAGGCATCTGAAAGACACCACAAAAGTTGTTCTACCTGCTTTCTGGGCTGAGATGGGGAAACGCTGAATTTTGGACTCGGCTGGTGACAAAATGTTCCAAACACACCCCCTGCACAACTCCACCGGGGAAGGTGCCAGACGGGAGTTCTCCTGGTAGTTTTTACATTGCTCCGGTAGGCATCTAAAAGACACCACAAAAGATGTTCTACCTGCTTTCTGGGCTGAGATGGGGAACCGCTGAATTTTGGAGTCGGCCGGTGACAAAATGTTCCAAACACACCCCCTGCATAAACTCCACCGGGGAAGGTGCCAGGCAGGAGTTCTCTTGGTAGATTTTACACTACCTTGGTAGGCAGCTGAAAGGCACCACAAAAGTTGTTCTACCTGCTTTCTGGGATGAGATGGGGAACCGCTGAATTTTGGAGTCGGCCGGTGACAAAATGTTCCAAACACACCCCATGCACAACTCCACTAGCGAAGGTGCCAGACAGGAGTTCTCCTGGTAGTTTTTACACTACCTTGGTAGGCATCTGAAAGGCACCACAAAAGTTGTTCTACCTGCTTTCTGGGCTGAGATGGGGAACCGCTGAATTTTTGGACTCGGCTGGTGACAAAATATTCCGAACACACCCCATGCACAACTCCACCGGGGAAGGTGCCAGACAGGAGTTCTCCTGTAGTTTTTACATTGCTCCGGTAGGCATCTGAAAGACACCACAAAAGTTGTTCTACCTGCTTTCTGGGCTGAGATGGGGAAACGCTGAATTTTGGACTCGGCCGGTGACAAAATGTTCCAAACACACCCCATGCACAACTCCACCGGGGAAGGTGCCAGGCAGGAGTTCTCTTAATAGTTTTTACACTACCTTGGTAGGCAGCTAAAAGGCACCACAAAAGTTGTTCTACCTGCTTTCTGGGCTGAGATGGGGAACCGCTGAATTTTGGAGTCGGCCGGTGACAAAATGTTCCAAACACACCCCATGCACAACTCCACTAGCGAAGGTGCCAGGGACGAGCTCTGTTGGTAGTTTTTACATTGCTCCGGTAGGCATCAAAAGGACACCACAAAAGTTGTTCTACCTGCTTTCTGGGCTGAGATGGGGAATCGCTGAATTTTGGAGTCGGCCGGTGACAAAATGTTCCAAAGACACCCCATGCACAACTCCACCGGGGAAGGTGCCAGGCAGGAGTTCTCTTGGTAGTTTTTACACTACCTTGGTAGGCATTTGAAAGGCACCACAAAAGTTGTTCTACCTGCTTTCTGGGCTGAGATGGGGAACCGCTGAATTTTGGACTCGGCTGGTGACAAAATGTTCCA
The DNA here is from genome assembly GCF_023638135.1 of Falco biarmicus. Classification (NCBI taxonomy): domain Eukaryota; kingdom Metazoa; phylum Chordata; class Aves; order Falconiformes; family Falconidae; genus Falco; species Falco biarmicus. The sequence goes on along the minus strand of NW_026611834.1, from coordinate 37,367 downwards.
AACACACCCCATGCACAACTCCACCGGGGAAGGTGCCAGACAGGAGTTCTCCTGGTAGTTTTTACATTGCTCCGGTAGGCATCTGAAAGACACCACAAAAGTTGTTCTACCTGCTTTCTGGGCTGAGATGGGGAACCGCTGAATTTTGGACTCGGCCAGTGACAAAATGTTCCAAAGACACCCCATGCACAACTCCACCGGGGAAGGTGCCAGACAGGAGTTCTCTTAGTAGTTTTTACACTACCTTGGTAGGCACCTGAAAGGCACCACAAAAGTTGTTCTACCTGCTTTCTGGGCTGAGATGGGGAACCGCTGAATTTTGGACTCGGCTGGTGACAAAATGTTCCAAACACACCCCATGCACAACTCCACCGGGGAAGGTGCCAGGCAGGAGTTCTCTTGGTAGTTTTTACACTACCTTGGTAGGCAGCTGAAAGGCACCACAAAAGTTGTTCTACCTGCTTTCTGGGCTGAGATGGGGAACCGCTGAATTTTTGGACTCGGCTGGTGACAAAATGTTCCGAACACACCCCATGCACAACTCCACCGGGGAAGGTGCCAGACAGGAGTTCTCCTGGTAGTTTTTACATTGCTCCGGTAGGCAGCTGAAAGACACCACAAAAGTTGTTCTATCTGCTTTCTGGGCTGAGATGGGGAATCGCTGAATTTTGGACTCGGCCGGTGACAAAATGTTCCAAAGACACCCCATGCACAACTCCACCGGGGAAGGTGCCAGACAGGAGTTCTCCTGGTAGTTTTTACATTGCTCCGGTAGGCATCTGAAAGACACCACAAAAGTTGTTCTACCTGCTTTCTGGGCTGAGATGGGGAAACGCTGAATTTTGGACTCGGCTGGTGACAAAATGTTCCAAACACACCCCCTGCACAACTCCACCGGGGAAGGTGCCAGACAGGAGTTCTCCTGGTAGTTTTTACATTGCTCCGGTAGGCATCTGAAAGACACCACAAAAGTTGTTCTACCTGCTTTCGGGGCTGAGATGGGGAACCGCTGAATTTTGGACTCGGCTGGTGACAAAATGTTCCAAACACACCCCCTGCACAACTCCACCGGGGAAGGTGCCAGACAGGAGTTCTCTTGATAGTTTTTACACTACCTTGGTAGGCATCTAAAAGACACCACAAAAGTTGTTCTACCTGCTTTCTGGGCTGAGATGGGGAAACGCTGAATTTTGGAGTCGGCTGGTGACAAAATGTTCCAAACACACCCCCTGCACAACTCCACCGGGGAAGGTGCCAGACGGGAGTTCTCCTGGTAGTTTTTACATTGCTCCGGTAGGCATCTGAAAGACACCACAAAAGTTGTTCTACCTGCTTTCTGGGCTGAGATGGGGAACAGCTGAATTTTGGAGTCGGCTGGTGACAAAATGTTCCAAACACACCCCCTGCACAACTCCACCGGGGAAGGTGCCAGACAGGAGTTCTCCTGGTAGTTTTTACATTGCTCTGGTAGGCATCTGAAAGGCAGCACAAAAGTTGTTCTACCTGCTTTCTGGGCTGAGATGGGGAACCGCTGAATTTTGGAGTCGGCTGGTGACAAAATGTTCCAAAGACACCCCCTGCACAACTCCACCGGGGAAGGTGCCAGACAAGAGTTCTCTTGAGAGTTTTTACACTACCTTGGTAGGCATCTGAAAGACACCACAAAAGTTGTTTTACCTGCTTTCTGGGCTGAGATGGGGAACCGCTGAATTTTGGACTCGGCCGGTGACAAAATGTTCCAAAGACACCCCATGCACAACTCCACCGGGGAATGTGCCAGACAAGCGTTCTCTTGAGAGTTTTTACACTACCTTGGTAGGCATCTGAAAGACACCACAAAAGTTGTTCTACCTGCTTTCTGGGCTGAGATGGGGAATCGCTGAATTTTGGACTCGGCTGGTGACAAAATGTTCCAAACACACCCCCTGCACAACTCCACCGGGGAAGGTGCCAGACGGGAGTTCTCCTGGTAGTTTTTACATTGCTCCGGTAGGCATCTGAAAGACACCACAAAAGTTGTTCTATCTGCTTTCTGGGCTGAGATGGGGAACCGCTGAATTTGGGACTCGGCCAGTGACAAAATGTTCCAAACACACCCCATGCACAACTCCACCGGGGAAGGTGCCAGACAGGAGTTCTCTTAGTAGTTTTTACACTACCTTGGTAGGCAGCTGAAAGGCACCACAAAAGTTGTTCTACCTGCTTTCTGGGCTGAGATGGGGAATCGCTGAATTTTGGAGTCGGCTGGTGACAAAATGTTCCAAACACACCCCCTGCACAACTCCACCGGGGAAGGTGCCAGACAGGAGTTCTCTTGATAGTTTTTACACTACCTTGGTAGGCATCTGAAAGACACCACAAAAGTTGTTCTACCTGCTTTCTGGGCTGAGATGGGGAACCGCTGAATTTTGGAGTCGGCTGGTGACAATATGTTCCAAACACACCCCCTGCACAACTCCACCGGGGAAGGTGCCAGACGGGAGTTTTCCTGGTAGTTTTTACATTGCTCCGGTAGGCATCAAAAGGACACCACAAAAGTTGTTCTACCTGCTTTCTGGGCTGAGATGGGGAATCGCTGAATTTTGGAGTCGGCCGGTGACAAAATGTTCCAAAGACACCCCATGCACAACTCCACCGGGGAAGGTGCCAGGCAGGAGTTCTCTTGGTAGTTTTTACACTACCTTGGTAGGCATTTGAAAGACACCACAAAAGTTGTTCTACCTGCTTTCTGGGCTGAGATGGGGAACCGCTGAATTTTTGGACTCGGCTGGTGACAAAATGTTCCAAACACACCCCATGCACAACTCCACCGGGGAAGGTGCCAGACAGGAGTTCTCCTGGTAGTTTTTACATTGCTCCGGTAGGCAGCTGAAAGACACCACAAAAGTTGTTCTATCTGCTTTCTGGGCTGAGATGGGGAATCGCTGAATTTTGGACTCGGCCGGTGACAAAATGTTCCAAAGACACCCCATGCACAACTCCACCGGGGAAGGTGCCAGACAGGAGTTCTCTTGATAGTTTTTACACTACCTTGGTAGGCATCTAAAAGACACCACAAAAGTTGTTCTACCTGCTTTCTGGGCTGAGATGGGGAAACGCTGAATTTTGGAGTCGGCTGGTGACAAAATGTTCCAAAGACACCCCCTGCACAACTCCACCGGGGAAGGTGCCAGACGGGAGTTCTCCTGGTAGTTTTTACATTGCTCCGGTAGGCATCTGAAAGACACCACAAAAGATGTTCTACCTGCTTTCTGGGCTGAGATGGGGAACAGCTGAATTTTGGAGTCGGCTGGTGACAAAATGTTCCAAACACACCCCCTGCACAACTCCACCGGGGAAGGTGCCAGACAGGAGTTCTCCTGGTAGTTTTTACATTGCTCTGGTAGGCATCTGAAAGACACCACAAAAGTTGTTCTACCTGCTTTCTGGGCTGAGATGGGGAAGCGCTGAATTTTGGACTCGGCCGGTGACAAAATGTTCCAAAGACACCCCATGCACAACTCCACCGGGGAAGGTGCCAGGCAGGAGTTCTCTTGGTAGTTTTTACACTACCTTGGTAGGCATCTGAAAGACACCACAAAAGTTGTTCTACCTGCTTTCTGGGCTGAGATGGGGAACCGCTGAATTTTGGACTCGGCCGGTGACAAAATGTTCCAAACACACCCCATGCACAACTCCACCGGGGAAGGTGCCAGGCAGGAGTTCTCTTGGTAGTTTTTACACTACCTTGGTAGGCAGCTGAAAGGCACCACAAAAGTTGTTCTACCTGCTTTCTGGGCTGAGATGGGGAACCGCTGAATTTTTGGACTCGGCTGGTGACAAAATGTTCCGAACACACCCCATGCACAACTCCACCGGGGAAGGTGCCAGACAGGAGTTCTCCTGGTAGTTTTTACATTGCTCCGGTAGGCAGCTGAAAGACACCACAAAAGTTGTTCTATCTGCTTTCTGGGCTGAGATGGGGAATCGCTGAATTTTGGACTCGGCCGGTGACAAAATGTTCCAAAGACACCCCATGCACAACTCCACCGGGGAAGGTGCCAGACAGGAGTTCTCTTAGTAGTTTTTACACTACCTTGGTAGGCATCTAAAAGACACCACAAAAGTTGTTCTACCTGCTTTCTGGGCTGAGATGGGGAAACGCTGAATTTTGGACTCGGCTGGTGACAAAATGTTCCAAACACACCCCCTGCACAACTCCACCGGGGAAGGTGCCAGACAGGAGTTCTCCTGGTAGTTTTTACATTGCTCCGGTAGGCATCTGAAAGACACCACAGAAGTTGTTCTACCTGCTTTCTGGGCTGAGATGGGGAACCGCTGAATTTTGGACTCGGCTGGTGACAAAATGTTCCAAACACACCCCCTGCACAACTCCACCAGGGAAGGTGCCAGACAGGAGTTCTCTTGATAGTTTTTACACTACCTTGGTAGGCATCTAAAAGACACCACAAAAGTTGTTCTACCTGCTTTCTGGGCTGAGATGGGGAAACGCTGAATTTTGGAGTTGGCTGGTGACAAAATGTTCCAAAGACACCCCCTGCACAACTCCACCGGGGAAGGTGCCAGACGGGAGTTCTCCTGGTAGTTTTTACATTGCTCCGGTAGGCATCTGAAAGACACCACAAAAGATGTTCTATCTGCTTTCTGGGCTGAGATGGGGAACAGCTGAATTTTGGAGTCGGCTGGTGACAAAATGTTCCAAAGACACCCCCTGCACAACTCCACCGGGGAAGGTGCCAGACAAGAGTTCTCTTAGTAGTTTTTACATTGCTCCGGTAGGCATCTGAAAGACACCACAAAAGTTGTTCTACCTGCTTTCTGGGCTGAGATGGGGAACCGCTGAATTTTGGACTCGGCTGGTGACAAAATGTTCCAAACACACCCCCTGCACAACTCCACCGGGGAAGGTGCCAGACAGGAGTTCTCTTGATAGTTTTTACACTACCTTGGTAGGCATCTGAAAGACACCACAAAAGTTGTTCTACCTGCTTTCTGGGCTGAGATGGGGAACCGCTGAATTTTGGAGTCGGCTGGTGACAATATGTTCCAAACACACCCCCTGCACAACTCCACCGGGGAAGGTGCCAGACGGGAGTTCTCCTGGTAGTTTTTACATTGCTCCGGTAGGCATCTGAAAGACACCACAAAAGTTGTTCTATCTGCTTTCTGGGCTGAGATGGGGAATCGCTGAATTTTGGACTCGGCCAGTGAGAAAATGTTCCAAAGACACCCCATGCACAACTCCACCGGGGAAGGTGCCAGACAGGAGTTCTCTTAGAAGTTTTTACACTACCTTGGTAGGCATCTGAAAGACACCACAAAAGTTGTTCTACCTGCTTTCTGGGCTGAGATGGGGAACCGCTGAATTTTGGACTCGGCTGGTGACAAAATGTTCCAAACACACCCCCTGCACAACTCCACCGGGGAAGGTGCCAGACAGGAGTTCTCCTGGTAGATTTTACACTACCTTGGTAGGGAGCTGAAAGGCAGCACAAAAGTTGTTCTACCTGCTTTCTGGGCTGAGATGGGGAATCGCTGAATTTTGGACTTGGCCGGTGACAAAATGTTCCAAACACACCCCCTGCACAACTCCACCGGGGAAGGTGCCAGACAGGAGTTCTCCTGGTAGTTTTTACACTACCTTGGTAGGCACCTGAAAGGCACCACAAAAGTTGTTCTACCTGCTTTCTGGGCTGAGATGGGGAACCGCTGAATTTTGGACTCGGCTGGTGACAAAATGTTCCAAACACACCCCCTGCACAACTCCACCGGGGAAGGTGCCAGGCAGGAGTTCTCTTGGTAGTTTTTACACTACCTTGGTAGGCATTTGAAAGACACCACAAAAGTTGTTCTACCTGCTTTCTGGGCTGAGATGGGGAACCGCTGAATTTTTGGACTCGGCTGGTGACAAAATGTTCCAAACACACCCCATGCACAACTCCACCGGGGAAGGTGCCAGACAGGAGTTCTCCTGGTAGTTTTTACATTGCTCCGGTAGGCATCTGAAAGACACCACAAAAGTTGTTCTATCTGCTTTCTGGGCTGAGATGGGGAACCGCTGAATTTTGGACTCGGCTGGTGACAAAATGTTCCAAAGACACCCCCTGCACAACTCCACCGGGGAAGGTGCCAGACAGGAGTTCTCTTGATAGTTTTTACACTACCTTGGTAGGCATCTAAAAGACACCACAAAAGTTGTTCTACCTGCTTTCTGGGCTGAGATGGGGAAACGCTGAATTTTGGAGTCGGCTGGTGACAAAATGTTCCAAAGACACCCCCTGCACAACTCCACCGGGGAAGGTGCCAGACAGGAGTTCTCCTGGTAGTTTTTACATTGCTCTGGTAGGCATCTGAAAGACACCACAAAAGTTGTTCTACCTGCTTTCTGGGCTGAGATGGGGAACCGCTGAATTTTGGAGTCGGCTGGTGACAAAATGTTCCAAAGACACCCCCTGCACAACTCCACCGGGGAAGGTGCCAGACAAGAGTTCTCTTAGTAGTTTTTACATTGCTCCGGTAGGCATCTGAAAGACACCACAAAAGTTGTTCTACCTGCTTTCTGGGCTGAGATGGGGAACCGCTGAATTTTGGACTCGGCTGGTGACAAAATGTTCCAAACACACCCCCTGCACAACTCCACCGGGGAAGGTGCCAGACAGGAGTTCTCTTGATAGTTTTTACACTACCTTGGTAGGCATCTGAAAGACACCACAAAAGTTGTTCTACCTGCTTTCTGGGCTGAGATGGGGAACCGCTGAATTTTGGAGTCGGCTGGTGACAATATGTTCCAAACACACCCCCTGCACAACTCCACCGGGGAAGGTGCCAGACGGGAGTTCTCCTGGTAGTTTTTACATTGCTCCGGTAGGCATCTGAAAGACACCATAAAAGTTGTTCTATCTGCTTTCTGGGCTGAGATGGGGAATCGCTGAATTTTGGACTCGGCCAGTGAGAAAATGTTCCAAAGACACCCCATGCACAACTCCACCGGGGAAGGTGCCAGACAGGAGTTCTCTTAGAAGTTTTTACACTACCTTGGTAGGCATCTGAAAGACACCACAAAAGTTGTTCTACCTGCTTTCTGGGCTGAGATGGGGAACCGCTGAATTTTGGACTCGGCTGGTGACAAAATGTTCCAAACACACCCCCTGCACAACTCCACCGGGGAAGGTGCCAGACAGGAGTTCTCCTGGTAGATTTTACACTACCTTGTTAGGGAGCTGAAAGGCAGCACAAAAGTTGTTCTACCTGCTTTCTGGGCTGAGATGGGGAATCGCTGAATTTTGGACTTGGCCGGTGACAAAATGTTCCAAACACACCCCCTGCACAACTCCACCGGGGAAGGTGCCAGACAGGAGTTCTCCTGGTAGTTTTTACACTACCTTGGTAGGCACCTGAAAGGCACCACAAAAGTTGTTCTACCTGCTTTCTGGGCTGAGATGGGGAATCGCTGAATTTTGGACTCGGCCGGTGACAAAATGTTCCAAACACACCCCCTGCACAACTCCACCGGGGAAGGTGCCAGACAAGCGTTCTCTTGATAGTTTTTACACTACCTTGGTAGGCATCTAAAAGACACCACAAAAGTTGTTCTACCTGCTTTCTGGGCTGAGATGGGGAAACGCTGAATTTTGGACTCGGCTGGTGACAAAATGTTCCAAACACACCCCCTGCACAACTCCACCGGGGAAGGTGCCAGACGGGAGTTCTCCTGGTAGTTTTTACATTGCTCCGGTAGGCATCTAAAAGACACCACAAAAGATGTTCTACCTGCTTTCTGGGCTGAGATGGGGAACCGCTGAATTTTGGAGTCGGCCGGTGACAAAATGTTCCAAACACACCCCCTGCACAACTCCACCGGGGAAGGTGTCAGGCAGGAGTTCTCTTGGTAGATTTTACACTACCTTGGTAGGGAGCTGAAAGGCAGCACAAAAGTTGTTCTACCTGCTTTCTGGGCTGAGATGGGGAATCGCTGAATTTTGGACTCGGCCGGTGACAAAATGTTCCAAACACACCCCCTGCACAACTCCACCGGGGAAGGTGCCAGACAGGAGTTTTCCTGGTAGTTTTTACACTACCTTGGTAGGCACCTGAAAGGCACCACAAAAGTTGTTCTACCTGCTTTCTGGGCTGAGATGGGGAACCGCTGAATTTTGGACTCGGCTGGTGACAATATGTTCCAAACACACCCCCTGCACAACTCCACCGGGGAAGGTGCCAGACGGGAGTTCTCCTGGTAGTTTTTACATTGCTCCGGTAGGCATCTGAAAGACACCACAAAAGTTGTTCTACCTGCTTTCTGGGCTGAGATGGGGAACCGCTGAATTTTGGACTCGGCTGGTGACAAAATGTTCCAAACACACCCCCTGCACAACTCCAGGGGGGAAGGTGCCAGACAGGAGTTCTCCTGGTAGATTTTACACTACCTTGGTAGGGAGCTGAAAGGCAGCACAAAAGTTGTTCTACCTGCTTTCTGGGCTGAGATGGGGAATCGCTGAATTTTGGACTTGGCCGGTGACAAAATGTTCCAAACACACCCCCTGCACAACTCCACCGGGGAAGGTGCCAGACAGGAGTTCTCTTAGAAGTTTTTACACTACCTTGGTAGGCATCTGAAAGACACCACAAAAGTTGTTCTACCTGCTTTCTGGGCTGAGATGGGGAAACGCTGAATTTTGGAGTCGGCTGGTGACAAAATGTTCCAAACACACCCCCTGCACAACTCCACCGGGGAAGGTGCCAGACAGGAGTTCTCCTGGTAGTTTTTACATTGCTCTGGTAGGCATCTGAAAGACACCACAAAAGTTGTTCTACCTGCTTTCTGGGCTGAGATGGGGAACCGCTGAATTTTGGACTCGGCTGGTGACAAAATGTTCCAAACACACCCCCTGCACAACTCCACCGGGGAAGGTGCCAGACGGGAGTTCTCCTGGTAGTTTTTACATTGCTCCGGTAGGCATCTAAAAGACACCACAAAAGATGTTCTACCTGCTTTCTGGGCTGAGATGGGGAACCGCTGAATTTTGGAGTCGGCCGGTGACAAAATGTTCCAAACACACCCCCTGCACAACTCCACCGGGGAAGGTGCCAGGCAGGAGTTCTCTTGGTAGATTTTACACTACCTTGGTAGGGAGCTGAAAGGCAGCACAAAAGTTGTTCTACCTGCTTTCTGGGCTGAGATGGGGAATCGCTGAATTTTGGACTCGGCCGGTGACAAAATGTTCCAAACACACCCCATGCACAACTCCACCGGGGAAGGTGCCAGACAGGAGTTCTCCTGGTAGTTTTTACATTGCTCCGGTAGGCATCTGAAAGACACCACAGAAGTTGTTCTACCTGCTTTCTGGGCTGAGATGGGGAACCGCTGAATTTTGGACTCGGCTGGTGACAAAATGTTCCAAACACACCCCCTGCACAACTCCACCGGGGAAGGTGCCAGACAGGAGTTCTCTTGATAGTTTTTACACTACCTTGGTAGGCATCTAAAAGACACCACAAAAGTTGTTCTACCTGCTTTCTGGGCTGAGATGGGGAAACGCTGAATTTTGGAGTCGGCTGGTGACAAAATGTTCCAAAGACACCCCCTGCACAACTCCACCGGGGAAGGTGCCAGACGGGAGTTCTCCTGGTAGTTTTTACATTGCTCCGGTAGGCATCTGAAAGACACCACAAAAGATGTTCTACCTGCTTTCTGGGCTGAGATGGGGAACAGCTGAATTTTGGAGTCGGCTGGTGACAAAATGTTCCAAACACACCCCCTGCACAACTCCACCGGGGAAGGTGCCAGACAGGAGTTCTCCTGGTAGTTTTTACATTGCTCTGGTAGGCATCTGAAAGACACCACAAAAGTTGTTCTACCTGCTTTCTGGGCTGAGATGGGGAACCGCTGAATTTTGGAGTCGGCTGGTGACAAAATGTTCCAAAGACACCCCCTGCACAACTCCACCGGGGAAGGTGCCAGACAGGAGTTCTCTTAGTAGTTTTTACATTGCTCCGGTAGGCATCTGAAAGACACCACAAAAGTTGTTCTACCTGCTTTCTGGGCTGAGATGGGGAACCGCTGAATTTTGGACTCGGCTGGTGACAAAATGTTCCAAACACACCCCCTGCACAACTCCACCGGGGAAGGTGCCAGACAGGAGTTCTCTTGATAGTTTTTACACTACCTTGGTAGGCATCTGAAAGACACCACAAAAGTTGTTCTACCTGCTTTCTGGGCTGAGATGGGGAAACGCTGAATTTTGGAGTCGGCTGGTGACAATATGTTCCAAACACACCCCCTGCACAACTCCACCGGGGAAGGTGCCAGACGGGAGTTCTCCTGGTAGTTTTTACATTGCTCCGGTAGGCATCTGAAAGACACCACAAAAGTTGTTCTATCTGCTTTCTGGGCTGAGATGGGGAATCGCTGAATTTTGGACTCGGCCGGTGAGAAAATGTTCCAAAGACACCCCATGCACAACTCCACCGGGGAAGGTGCCAGACAGGAGTTCTCTTAGAAGTTTTTACACTACCTTGGTAGGCATCTGAAAGACACCACAAAAGTTGTTCTACCTGCTTTCTGGGCTGAGATGGGGAACCGCTGAATTTTGGAGTCGGCTGGTGACAAAATGTTCCAAACACACCCCCTGCACAACTCCACCGGGGAAGGTGCCAGACGGGAGTTCTCCTGGTAGATTTTACACTACCTTGGTAGGGAGCTGAAAGGCAGCACAAAAGTTGTTCTACCTGCTTTCTGGGCTGAGATGGGGAATCGCTGAATTTTGGACTTGGCCGGTGACAAAATGTTCCAAACACACCCCCTGCACAACTCCACCGGGGAAGGTGCCAGACAGGAGTTCTCCTGGTAGTTTTTACACTACCTTGGTAGGCACCTGAAAGGCACCACAAAAGTTGTTCTACCTGCTTTCTGGGCTGAGATGGGGAATCGCTGAATTTTGGACTCGGCCGGTGACAAAATGTTCCAAACACACCCCCTGCACAACTCCACCGGGGAAGGTGCCAGACAAGCGTTCTCTTGATAGTTTTTACACTACCTTGGTAGGCATCTGAAAGACACCACAAAAGTTGTTCTACCTGCTTTCTGGGCTGAGATGGGGAAACGCTGAATTTTGGACTCGGCTGGTGACAAAATGTTCCAAACACACCCCCTGCACAACTCCACCGGGGAAGGTGCCAGACGGGAGTTCTCCTGGTAGTTTTTACATTGCTCCGGTAGGCATCTAAAAGACACCACAAAAGATGTTCTACCTGCTTTCTGGGCTGAGATGGGGAACCGCTGAATTTTGGAGTCGGCCGGTGACAAAATGTTCCAAACACACCCCCTGCATAAACTCCACCGGGGAAGGTGCCAGGCAGGAGTTCTCTTGGTAGATTTTACACTACCTTGGTAGGGAGCTGAAAGGCAGCACAAAAGTTGTTCTACCTGCTTTCTGGGCTGAGATGGGGAATCGCTGAATTTTGGACTCGGCCGGTGACAAAATGTTCCAAACACACCCCCTGCACAACTCCACCGGGGAAGGTGCCAGACAGGAGTTTTCCTGGTAGTTTTTACACTACCTTGGTAGGCACCTGAAAGGCACCACAAAAGTTGTTCTACCTGCTTTCTGGGCTGAGATGGGGAACCGCTGAATTTTGGACTCGGCTGGTGACAATATGTTCCAAACACACCCCCTGCACAACTCCACCGGGGAAGGTGCCAGACAGGAGTTCTCCTGGTAGTTTTTACATTGCTCCGGTAGGCATCTGAAAGACACCACAAATTTGTTCTACCTGCTTTCTGGGCTGAGATGGGGAAACGCTGAATTTTGGACTCGGCTGGTGACAAAATGTTCCAAACACACCCCCTGCACAACTCCACCGGGGAAGGTGCCAGACAGGAGTTCTCCTGGTAGATTTTACACTACCTTGGTAGGGAGCTGAAAGGCAGCACAAAAGTTGTTCTACCTGCTTTCTGGGCTGAGATGGGGAATCGCTGAATTTTGGACTTGGCCGGTGACAAAATGTTCCAAACACACCCCCTGCACAACTCCACCGGGGAAGGTGCCAGACAGGAGTTCTCCTGGTAGTTTTTACACTACCTTGGTAGGCACCTGAAAGGCACCACAAAAGTTGTTCTACCTGCTTTCTGGGCTGAGATGGGGAATCGCTGAATTTTGGAGTCGGCCGGTGACAAAATGTTCCAAACACACCCCCTGCACAACTCCACCGGGGAAGGTGCCAGACAAGCGTTCTCTTGATAGTTTTTACACTACCTTGGTAGGCATCTAAAAGACACCACAAAAGTTGTTCTACCTGCTTTCTGGGCTGAGATGGGGAACAGCTGAATTTTGGACTCGGCTGGTGACAAAATGTTCCAAACACACCCCCTGCACAACTCCACCGGGGAAGGTGCCAGACGGGAGTTCTCCTGGTAGTTTTTACATTGCTCCGGTAGGCATCTAAAAGACACCACAAAAGATGTTCTACCTGCTTTCTGGGCTGAGATGGGGAACCGCTGAATTTTGGACTCGGCCGGTGACAAAATGTTCCAAACACACCCCATGCACAACTCCACCGGGGAAGGTGCCAGACAGGAGTTCTCTTAGTAGTTTTTACATTGCTCCGGTAGGCATCTGAAAGACACCACAAAAGTTGTTCTACCTGCTTTCTGGGCTGAGATGGGGAACCGCTGAATTTTGGACTCGGCTGGTGACAAAATGTTCCAAACACACCCCCTGCACAACTCCACCGGGGAAGGTGCCAGACAGGAGTTCTCTTGATAGTTTTTACACTACCTTGGTAGGCATCTGAAAGACACCACAAAAGTTGTTCTACCTGCTTTCTGGGCTGAGATGGGGAACCGCTGAATTTTGGAGTCGGCTGGTGACAATATGTTCCAAACACACCCCCTGCACAACTCCACCGGGGAAGGTGCCAGACGGGAGTTCTCCTGGTAGTTTTTACATTGCTCCGGTAGGCATCTGAAAGACACCACAAAAGTTGTTCTATCTGCTTTCTGGGCTGAGATGGGGAAACGCTGAATTTTGGACTCGGCTGGTGACAAAATGTTCCAAACACACCCCCTGCACAACTCCACCGGGGAAGGTGCCAGACAGGAGTTCTCCTGGTAGATTTTACACTACCTTGGTAGGGAGCTGAAAGGCAGCACAAAAGTTGTTCTACCTGCTTTCTGGGCTGAGATGGGGAATCGCTGAATTTTGGACTTGGCCGGTGACAAAATGTTCCAAACACACCCCCTGCACAACTCCACCGGGGAAGGTGCCAGACAGGAGTTCTCCTGGTAGTTTTTACACTACCTTGGTAGGCACCTGAAAGGCACCACAAAAGTTGTTCTACCTGCTTTCTGGGCTGAGATGGGGAATCGCTGAATTTTGGACTCGGCCGGTGACAAAATGTTCCAAACACACCCCCTGCACAACTCCACCGGGGAAGGTGCCAGACAAGCGTTCTCTTGATAGTTTTTACACTACCTTGGTAGGCATCTAAAAGACACCACAAAAGTTGTTCTACCTGCTTTCTGGGCTGAGATGGGGAACAGCTGAATTTTGGACTCGGCTGGTGACAAAATGTTCCAAACACACCCCCTGCACAACTCCACCGGGGAAGGTGCCAGACGGGAGTTCTCCTGGTAGTTTTTACATTGCTCCGGTAGGCATCTAAAAGACACCACAAAAGATGTTCTACCTGCTTTCTGGGCTGAGATGGGGAACCGCTGAATTTTGGAGTCGGCCGGTGACAAAATGTTCCAAACACACCCCCTGCACAACTCCACCGGGGAAGGTGCCAGGCAGGAGTTCTCTTGGTAGATTTTACACTACCTTGGTAGGGAGCTGAAAGGCAGCACAAAAGTTGTTCTACCTGCTTTCTGGGCTGAGATGGGGAATCGCTGAATTTTGGACTCGGCCGGTGACAAAATGTTCCAAACACACCCCATGCACAACTCCACCGGGGAAGGTGCCAGACAGGAGTTTTCCTGGTAGTTTTTACACTACCTTGGTAGGCACCTGAAAGACACCACAAAAGTTGTTCTACCTGCTTTCTGGGCTGAGATGGGGAACCGCTGAATTTTGGAGTCGGGCGGTGACAAAATGTTCCAAACACACCCCCTGCACAACTCCACCGGGGAAGGTGCCAGACAGGAGTTCTCCTGGTAGTTTTTACATTGCTCCGGTAGGCATCTGAAAGACACCACAAAAGTTGTTCTACCTGCTTTCTGGGCTGAGATGGGGAACCGCTGAATTTTGGACTCGGCCGGTGACAAAATGTTCCAAACACCCCCTGCACAACTCCACTAGCGAAGGTGCCAGACAGGAATTCTCCTGGTAGTTTTTACACTACCTTGGTAGGCAGCTGAAAGGCACCACAAAAGTTGTTCTACCTGCTTTCTGGGTTGTGATGGGGAACAGCTGAATTTTGGACTCGGCTGGTGACAAAATGTTCCAAAGACACCCCCTGCACAACTATACCGGGGAAGGTGCCAGACAGGAGTTCTCCTGGTAGTTTTTACATTGCTCCGGTAGGCATCTAAAAGACACCACAAAAGATGTTCTACCTGCTTTCTGGGCTGAGATGGGGAACCGCTGAATTTTGGAGTCGGCCAGTGACAAAATGTTCCAAAGACACCCCCTGCACAACTCCACCGGGGAAGGTGCCAGACAGGAGTTCTCTTGGTAGATTTTACACTACCTTGGTAGGGAGCTGAAAGGCAGCACAAAAGTTGTTCTACCTGCTTTCTGGGCTGAGATGGGGAATCGCTGAATTTTGGACTCGGCCGGTGACAAAATGTTCCAAAGACACCCCATGCACAACTCCACCGGGGAAGGTGCCAGGCAGGAGTTCTCCTGGTAGTTTTTACATTGCTCCGGTAGGCATCTGAAAGACACCACAAAAGTTGTTCTACCTGCTTTCTGGGCTGAGATGGGGAACCGCTGAATTTTGGACTCGGCCGGTGACAAAATGTTCCAAACACACCCCCTGCACAACTCCACTAGCTAAGGTGCCAGACAGGAGTTCTCCTGGTAGTTTTTACACTACCTTGGTAGGCAGCTGAAAGGCACCACAAAAGTTGTTCTACCTGCTTTCTGGGCTGAGATGGGGAACCGCTGAATTTTGGACTCGGCCGGTGACAAAATGTTCCAAACACACCCCATGCACAACTCCACCGGGGAAGGTGCCAGACAAGCGTTCTCTTGATAGTTTTTACACTAACTTGGTAGGCATCTAAAAGACATAACAAAAGTTGTTCTACCTGCTTTCTGGGCTGTGATGGGGAACAGCTGAATTTTGGACTCGGCCGGTGACAAAATGTTCCAAAGACACCCCCGGCACAACTATACCGGGGAAGGTGCCAGACAGGAGTTCTCCTGGTAGTTTTTACATTGCTCCGGTAGGCATCTAAAAGACACCACAAAAGATGTTCTACCTGCTTTCTGGGCTGAGATGGGGAACCGCTGAATTTTGGACTCGGCCGGTGACAAAATGTTCCAAAGACACCCCATGCACAACTCCACCGGGGAAGGTGCCAGGCAGGAGTTCTCCTGGTAGTTTTTACACTACCTTGGTAGGCATTTGAAAGGCACCACAAAAGTTGTTCTACCTGCTTTCTGGGATGAGATGGGGAAACGCTGAATTTTGGAGTCGGCTGGTGACAAAATGTTCCAAACACACCCCATGCACAACTCCACCGGGGAAGGTGCCAGACAGGAGTTCTCCTGGTAGTTTTTACATTGCTCCGGTAGGCATCTGAAAGACACCACAAAAGTTGTTCTACCTGCTTTCTGGGCTGAGATGGGGAACCGCTGAATTTTGGACTCGGCTGGTGACAAAATGTTCCAAACACACCCCCTGCACAACTCCACCGGGGAAGGTGCCAGACAGGAGTTCTCCTGGTAGATTTTACACTACCTTGGTAGGCACCTGAAAGACACCACAAAAGTTGTTCTACCTGCTTTCTGGGCTGAGATGGGGAACCGCTGAATTTTGGAGTCGGCCGGTGACAAAATGTTCCAAACACACCCCATGCACAACTCCCCGGGGAAGGTGCCAGGCAGGAGTTCTCTTGGTAGTTTTTACACTACCTTGGTAGGCATTTGAAAGGCACCACAAAAGTTGTTCTACCTGCTTTCTGGGCTGAGATGGGGAACCGCTGAATTTTTGGACTCGGCTGGTGACAAAATATTCCGAACACACCCCATGCACAACTCCACCGGGGAAGGTGCCAGACAGGAGTTCAATAATAGTTTTTACACTACCTTGGTAGGCAGCTGAAAGGCACCACAAAAGTTGTTCTACCTGCTTTCTGGGCTGAGATGGGGAACAGCTGAATTTTGGAGTCGGCCGGTGACAAAATGTTCCAAACACACCCCATGCACAACTCCACTAGGGAAGTTTCCAGGGACGAGCTCTTTTGGTAGTTTTTACATTGCTCCGGTAGGCATCAAAAGGACACCACAAAAGTTGTTCTACCTGCTTTCTGGGCTGAGATGGGGAATCGCTGAATTTTGGACTCGGCCGGTGACAAAATGTTCCAAACACACCCCCTGCACAACTCCACCGGGGAAGGTGCCAGACAGGAGTTCTCCTGGTAGTTTTTACACTACCTTGGTAGGCATTTGAAAGGCACCACAAAAGTTGTTCTACCTGCTTTCTGGGCTGAGATGGGGAACCGCTGAATTTTGGACTCGGCTGGTGACAAAATGTTCCAAACACACCCCATGCACAACTCCACCGGGGAAGGTGCCAGACAGGAGTTCTCCTGGTAGTTTTTACATTGCTCTGGTAGGCATCTGAAAGACACCACAAAAGTTGTTCTACCTGCTTTCTGGGCTGAGATGGGGAACCGCTGAATTTTGGACTCGGCCGGTGACAAAATGTTCCAAACACACCCCCTGCACAACTCCACCGGCGAAGGTGCCAGACAGGAGTTCTCTTAGTAGTTTTTACACTACCTTGGCAGGCAGCTGAAAGGCACCACAAAAGTTGTTCTACCTGCTTTCTGGGCTGAGATGGGGAACCGCTGAATTTTGGACTCGGCCGGTGACAAAATGTTCCAAACACACCCCATGCACAACTCCACCGGGGAAGGTGCCAGACAGGAGTTCTCCTGGTAGTTTTTACACTACCTTGGTAGGCAGCTGAAAGGCACCACAAAAGTTGTTCTACCTGCTTTCTGGGCTGAGATGGGGAACCGCTGAATTTTGGAGTCGGCTGGTGACAAAATGTTCCAAACACACCCCATGCACAACTCTACTAGCGAAGGTGCCAGGGACGAGCTCTGTTGGTAGTTTTTACATTGCTCCGGTAGGCATCAAAAGGACACCACAAAAGTTGTTCTACCTGCTTTCTGGGCTGAGATGGGGAACCGCTGAATTTTGGACTCGGCCGGTGACAAAATGTTCCAAAGACACCCCCTGCACAACTCCACCGGGGAAGGTGCCAGGCAGGAGTTCTCCTGGTAGTTTTTACATTGCTCCGGTAGGCATCTGAAAGACACCACAAAAGTTGTTCTACCTGCTTTCTGGGCTGAGATGGGGAACCGCTGAATTTTGGAGTCGGGCGGTGACAAAATGTTCCAAAGACACCCCATGCACAACTCCACCGGGGAAGGTGCCAGGCAGGAGTTCTCTTGGTAGTTTTTACACTACCTTGGTAGGCAGCTGAAAGGCACCACAAAAGTTGTTCTACCTGCTTTCTGGGCTGAGATGGGGAACCGCTGAATTTTGGAGTCGGGCGGTGACAAAATGTTCCAAACACACCCCATGCACAACTCCACCGGGGAAGGTGCCAGACAGGAGTTCTCCTGGTAGTTTTTACATTGCTCCGGTAGGCATCTGAAAGACACCACAAAAGTTGTTCTACCTGCTTTCTGGGCTGAGATGGGGAACAGCTGAATTTTGGAGTCGGCCGGTGACAAAATGTTCCAAACACACCCCATGCACAACTCCACCGGGGAAGGTGCCAGACAGGAGTTCTCTTAATAGTTTTTACACTACCTTGGTAGGCAGCTGAAAGGCACCACAAAAGTTGTTCTACCTGCTTTCTGGGCTGAGATGGGGAACCGCTGAATTTTGGACTCGGCCGGCGACAAAATGTTCCAAACACACCCCCTGCACAACTCCACCGGGGAAGGTGCCAGACAGGAGTTCTCCTGGTAGTTTTTACATTGCTCCGGTAGGCATCTGAAAGGCACCACAAAAGTTGTTCTACCTGCTTTCTGGGCTGAGATGGGGAACCGCTGAATTTTGGAGTCGGCCGGTGACAAAATGTTCCAAACACACCCCATGCACAACTCCACCGGGGAAGGTGCCAGACAGGAGTTCTCTTAATAGTTTTTACACTACCTTGGTAGGCAGCTGAAAGGCACCACAAAAGTTGTTCTTCCTGCTTTCTGGGCTGAGATGGGAAACCGCTGAATTTTGGACTCGGCTGGTGACAAAATGTTCCAAACACACCCCCTGCACAACTCCACCGGGGAAGGTGCCAGACAGGAGTTCTCTTAATAGTTTTTACACTACCTTGGTAGGCAGCTGAAAGGCACCACAAAAGTTGTTCTACCTGCTTTCTGGGCTGAGATGGGGAACAGCTGAATTTTGGAGTCGGCCGGTGACAAAATGTTCCAAACACACCCCATGCACAACTCCACCGGGGAAGGTGCCAGACAGGAGTTCTCCTGGTAGATTTTACATTGCTCTGGTAGGCATCTGAAAGACACCACAAAAGTTGTTCTACCTGCTTTCTGGGCTGAGATGGGGAACCGCTGAATTTTGGAGTCGGGCGGTGACAAAATGTTCCAAAGACACCCCATGCACAACTCCACCGGGGAAGGTGCCAGACAGGAGTTCTCTTGGTAGTTTTTACACTACCTTGGTAGGCATTTGAAAGGCACCACAAAAGTTGTTCTACCTGCTTTCTGGGCTGAGATGGGGAACCGCTGAATTTTGGAGTCGGCTGGTGACAAAATGTTCCAAACACACCCCATGCACAACTCCACCGGGGAAGGTGCCAGACAGGAGTTCTCCTGGTAGTTTTTACATTGCTCTGGTAGGCATCTGAAAGACACCACAAAAGTTGTTCTATCTGCTTTCTGGGCTGAGATGGGGAACCGCTGAATTTTGGACTCGGCCGGTGACAAAATGTTCCAAACACACCCCCTGCACAACTCCACCGGGGAAGGTGCCAGACAGGAGTTCTCCTGGTAGTTTTTACATTGCTCCGGTAGGCATCTGAAAGGCACCACAAAAGTTGTTCTACCTGCTTTCTGGGCTGAGATGGGGAACCGCTGAATTTTGGAGTCGGCCGGTGACAAAATGTTCCAAACACACCCCATGCACAACTCCACCAGGGAAGGTGCCAGACAGGAGTTCTCCTGGTAGTTTTTACATTGCTCCGGTAGGCATCTGAAAGACACCACAAAAGTTGTTCTACCTGCTTTCTGGGCTGAGATGGGGAACCGCTGAATTTTGGAGTCGGCCGGTGACAAAATGTTCCAAACACACCCCATGCACAACTCCACCGGGGAAGGTGCCAGACAGGAGTTCTCTTAGTAGTTTTTACACTACCTTGGTAGGCAGCTGAAAGGCACCACAAAAGTTGTTCTACCTGCTTTCTGGGCTGAGATGGGGAACAGCTGAATTTTGGAGTCGGCCGGTGACAAAATGTTCCAAACACACCCCATGCACAACTCCACTAGCGAAGGTGCCAGGGACGAGCTCTGTTGGTAGTTTTTACATTGCTCCGGTAGGCATCAAAAGGACACCACAAAAGTTGTTCTACCTGCTTTCTGGGCTGAGATGGTGAACCGCTGAATTTTGGAGTCGGCTCCTGACGAAATGTTCCAAAGACACCCCATGCACAACTCCACCGGGGAAGGTGCCAGGCAGGAGTTCTCTTGGTAGTTTTTACACTACCTTGGTAGCCATTTGAAAGGCACCACAAAAGTTGTTCTACCTGCTTTCTGGGCTGAGATGGGGAACCGCTGAATTTTGGACTCGGCTGGTGACAAAATGTTCCAAACACACCCCCTGCACAACTCCACCGGGGAAGGTGCCAGACAGGAGTTCTCCTGGTAGTTTTTACATTGCTCCGGTAGGCATCTGAAAGACACCACAAAAGTTGTTCTACCTGCTTTCTGGGCTGAGATGGGGAACCGCTGAATTTTGGACTCGGCCGGTGACAAAATGTTCCAAACACACCCCATGCACAACTCCACCGGGGAAGGTGCCAGGCAGGAGTTCTCCTGGTAGTTTTTAAACTACCTTGGTAGGCATTTGAAAGGCACCACAAAAGTTGTTCTACCTGCTTTCTGGGCTGAGATGGGGAACGGCTGAATTTTGGACTCGGCTGGTGACAAAATGTTCCGAACACACCCCATGCACAACTCCACCGGGGAAGGTGCCAGACAGGAGTTCTCCTGGTAGTTTTTACATTGCTCCGGTAGGCATCTGAAAGACACCACAAAAGTTGTTCTGCCTGCTTTCTGGGCTGAGATGGGGAACCGCTGAATTTTGGAGTCGGCTGGTGACGAAATGTTCCAAAGACACCCCATGCACAACTCCACCGGGGAAGGTGCCAGGCAGGAGTTCTCTGAATAGTTTTTACACTACCTTGGTAGGCATTTGAAAGGCACCACAAAAGTTGTTCTACCTGCTTTCTGGGCTGAGATGGGGAACCGCTGAATTTTGGAGTCGGCCGGCGACAAAATGTTCCAAACACACCCCCTGCACAACTCCACCGGGGAAGGTGCCAGACAGGAGTTCTCCTGGTAGTTTTTACACTACCTTGGTAGGCACCTGAAAGGCACCACAAAAGTTGTTTTACCTGCTTTCTGGGCTGAGATGGGGAACCGCTGAATTTTGGACTCGGCTGGTGACAAAATGTTCCAAACACACCCCATGCACAACTCCACCGGGGAAGGTGCCAGGCAGGAGTTCTCCTGGTAGTTTTTACACTACCTTGGTAGGCATTTGAAAGGCACCACAAAAGTTGTTCTACCTGCTTTCTTGGCTGAGATGGGGAACCGCTGAATTTTTGGACTCGGCTGGTGACAAAATGTTCCGAACACACCCCATGCACAACTCCACCGGGGAAGGTGCCAGACAGGAGTTCTCCTGGTAGTTTTTACATTGCTCCGGTAGGCATCTGAAAGACACCACAAAAGTTGTTCTACCTGCTTTCTGGGCTGAGATGGGGAACCGCTGAATTTTGGAGTCGGCCGGTGACAAAATGTTCCAAACACACCCCATGCACAACTCCACCGGGGAAGGTGCCAGACAGGAGTTCTCTCAGTAGTTTTTACACTACCTTGGTAGGCAGCTGAAAGGCACCACAAAAGTTGTTCTACCTGCTTTCTGGGCTGAGATGGGGAACCGCTGAATTTTGGAGTCGGCTGGTGACAAAATGTTCCAAACAGACCCCATGCACAACTCCACTAGGGAAGGTGCCAGACAGGAGTTCTCCTGGTAGTTTTTACATTGCTCCGGTAGGCAGCTGAAAGACACCACAAAAGTTGTTCTACCTGCTTTCTGGGCTGAGATGGGGAACCGCTGAATTTTGGAGTCGGGCGGTGACAAAATGTTCCAAAGACACCCCATGCACAACTCCACCGGGGAAGGTGCCAGGCAGGAGTTCTCTTGGTAGTTTTTACACTACCTTGGTAGCCATTTGAAAGGCGCCACAAAAGTTGTTCTACCTGCTTTCTGGGCTGAGATGGGGAACCGCTGAATTTTGGAGTCGGCTGGTGACAAAATGTTCCAAACACACCCCATGCACAACTCCACCGGGGAAGGTGCCAGACAGGAGTTCTCCTGGTAGTTTTTACATTGCTCCGGTAGGCATCTGAAAGACACCACAAAAGTTGTTCTACCTGCTTTCTGGGCTGAGATGGGGAACCGCTGAATTTTGGACTCGGCTGGTGACAAAATGTTCCAAACACACCCCATGCACAACTCCACCGGGGAAGGTGCCAGGCAGGAGTTCTCCTGGTAGTTTTTACACTACCTTGGTAGGCATTTGAAAGGCACCACAAAAGTTGTTCTACCTGCTTTCTTGGCTGAGATGGGGAACCGCTGAATTTTTGGACTCGGCCGGTGACAAAATGTTCCAAACACACCCCCTGCACAACTCCACCGGGGAAGGTGCCAGACAGGAGTTCTCCGGGTAGTTTTTACATTGCTCCGGTAGGCATCTGAAAGACACCACAAAAGTTGTTCTACCTGCTTTCTGGGCTGAGATGGGGAACCGCTGAATTTTGGAGTCGGCCGGTGACAAAATGTTCCAAACACACCCCATGCACAACTCCACCGGGGAAGGTGCCAGACAGGAGTTCTCTTAATAGTTTTTACACTACCTTGGTAGGCAGCTGAAAGGCACCACAAAAGTTGTTCTACCTGCTTTCTGGGCTGAGATGGGGAACCGCTGAATTTTGGACTCGGCTGGTGACAAAATGTTCCAAACAGACCCCATGCACAACTCCACTAGGGAAGGTGCCAGACAGGAGTTCTCCTGGTAGTTTTTACATTGCTCCGGTAGGCATCTGAAAGACACCACAAAAGTTGTTCTACCTGCTTTCTGGGCTGAGATGGGGAACAGCTGAATTTTGGAGTCGGGCGGTGACAAAATGTTCCAAACACACCCCATGCACAACTCCACCGGGGAAGGTGCCAGACAAGAGTTCTCTTGAGAGTTTTTACACTACCTTGGTAGGCTTCTGAAAGACACCACAAAAGTTGTTCTACCTGCTTTCTGGGCTGAGATGGGGAACCGCTGAATTTTGGACTCGGCCGGTGACAAAATGTTCCAAACACACCCCATGCACAACTCCACCGGGGAAGGTGCCAGACAGGAGTTCTCTTAGTAGTTTTTACACTACCTTGGTAGGCATCTGAAAGACACCACAAAAGTTGTTCTACCTGCTTTCTGGGCTGAGATGGGGAAACGCTGAATTTTGGACTCGGCTGGTGACAAAATGTTCCAAACACACCCCCTGCACAACTCCACCGGGGAAGGTGCCAGACAGGAGTTCTCCTGGTAGTTTTTACATTGCTCCGGTAGGCATCTGAAAGACACCACAAAAGTTGTTCTATCTGCTTTCTGGGCTGAGATGGGGAATCGCTGAATTTTGGACTCGGCCGGTGACAAAATGTTCCAAAGACACCCCATGCACAACTCCACCGGGGAAGGTGCCAGACAGGAGTTCTCTTAGTAGTTTTTACACTACCTTGGTAGGCATCTAAAAGACACCACAAAAGTTGTTCTACCTGCTTTCTGGGCTGAGATGGGGAACCGCTGAATTTTGGACTCGGCTGGTGACAAAATGTTCCAAACACACCCCATGCACAACTCCACCGGGGAAGGTGCCAGACAGGAGTTCTCCTGGTAGTTTTTACATTGCTCCGGTAGGCATCTGAAAGACACCACAAAAGTTGTTCTACCTGCTTTCTGGGCTGAGATGGGGAACCGCTGAATTTTGGACTCGGCTGGTGACAAAATGTTCCAAACACACCCCATGCACAACTCCACCGGGGAAGGTGCCAGGCAGGAGTTCTCCTGGTAGTTTTTACACTACCTTGGTAGGCATTTGAAAGGCACCACAAAAGTTGTTCTACCTGCTTTCTTGGCTGAGATGGGGAACCGCTGAATTTTTGGACTCGGCCGGTGACAAAATGTTCCAAACACACCCCATGCACAACTCCACCGGGGAAGGTGCCAGACAGGAGTTCTCCGGGTAGTTTTTACATTGCTCCGGTAGGCATCTGAAAGACACCACAAAAGTTGTTCTACCTGCTTTCTGGGCTGAGATGGGGAACCGCTGAATTTTGGAGTCGGCCGGTGACAAAATGTTCCAAACACACCCCATGCACAACTCCACCGGGGAAGGTGCCAGACAGGAGTTCTCTTAATAGTTTTTACACTACCTTGGTAGGCAGCTGAAAGGCACCACAAAAGTTGTTCTACCTGCTTTCTGGGCTGAGATGGGGAACCGCTGAATTTTGGACTCGGCTGGTGACAAAATGTTCCAAACACACCCCATGCACAACTCCACTAGGGAAGGTGCCAGACAGGAGTTCTCCTGGTAGTTTTTACATTGCTCCGGTAGGCATCTGAAAGACACCACAAAAGTTGTTCTACCTGCTTTCTGGGCTGAGATGGGGAACAGCTGAATTTTGGAGTCGGCCGGTGACAAAATGTTCCAAACACACCCCATGCACAACTCCACCGGGGAAGGTGCCAGACAAGAGTTCTCTTGAGAGTTTTTACACTACCTTGGTAGGCTTCTGAAAGACACCACAAAAGTTGTTCTACCTGCTTTCTGGGCTGAGATGGGGAACCGCTGAATTTTGGACTCGGCCGGTGACAAAATGTTCCGAACACACCCCATGCACAACTCCACCGGGGAAGGTGCCAGACAGGAGTTCTCTTAGTAGTTTTTACACTACCTTGGTAGGCATCTGAAAGACACCACAAAAGTTGTTCTACCTGCTTTCTGGGCTGAGATGGGGAAACGCTGAATTTTGGACTCGGCTGGTGACAAAATGTTCCAAACACACCCCCTGCACAACTCCACCGGG
Organism: Falco biarmicus; assembly: GCF_023638135.1. NCBI lineage: Eukaryota > Metazoa > Chordata > Aves > Falconiformes > Falconidae > Falco > Falco biarmicus. The sequence goes on along the minus strand of NW_026611834.1, from coordinate 12,801 downwards.
GAAGGTGCCAGACAGGAGTTCTCCTGGTAGTTTTTACATTGCTCCGGTAGGCATCTGAAAGACACCACAAAAGCTGTTCTATCTGCTTTCTGGGCTGAGATGGGGAATCGCTGAATTTTGGACTCGGCCGGTGACAAAATGTTCCAAAGACACCCCATGCACAACTCCACCGGGGAAGGTGCCAGACAGGAGTTCTCTTAGTAGTTTTTACACTACCTTGGTAGGCATCTAAAAGACACCACAAAAGTTGTTCTACCTGCTTTCTGGGCTGAGATGGGGAACCGCTGAATTTTGGACTCGGCTGGTGACAAAATGTTCCAAACACACCCCCTGCACAACTCCACCGGGGAAGGTGCCAGACAGGAGTTCTCCTGGTAGTTTTTACATTGCTCCAGTAGGCATCTGAAAGACACCACAAAAGTTGTTCTACCTGCTTTCTGGGCTGAGATGGGGAACCGCTGAATTTTGGAGTCGGCCGGCGACAAAATGTTCCAAACACACCCCCTGCACAACTCCACCGGGGAAGGTGCCAGACAGGAGTTCTCCTGGTAGTTTTTACACTACCTTGGTAGGCACCTGAAAGGCACCACAAAAGTTGTTCTACCTGCTTTCTGGGCTGAGATGGGGAACCGCTGAATTTTGGAGTCGGCTGGTGACAAAATGTTCCAAACACACCCCATGCACAACTCCACCGGGGAAGGTGCCAGGCAGGAGTTCTCCTGGTAGTTTTTACACTACCTTGGTAGGCATTTGAAAGGCACCACAAAAGTTGTTCTACCTGCTTTCTTGGCTGAGATGGGGAACCGCTGAATTTTTGGACTCGGCTGGTGACAAAATGTTCCGAACACACCCCATGCACAACTCCACCGGGGAAGGTGCCAGACAGGAGTTCTCCTGGTAGTTTTTACATTGCTCCGGTAGGCATCTGAAAGACACCACAAAAGTTGTTCTACCTGCTTTCTGGGCTGAGATGGGGAACCGCTGAATTTTGGAGTCGGCCGGTGACAAAATGTTCCAAACACACCCCATGCACAACTCCACCGGGGAAGGTGCCAGGCAGGAGTTCTCTTGGTAGTTTTTACACTACCTTGGTAGGCATTTGAAAGGCACCACAAAAGTTGTTCTACCTGCTTTCTGGGCTGAGATGGGGAAACGCTGAATTTTGGAGTCAGCTGGTGACAAAATGTTCCAAACACACCCCCTGCACAACTCCACCGGGGAAGGTGCCAGACAGGAGTTCTCCTGGTAGTTTTTACATTGCTCCGGTAGGCATCTGAAAGACACCACAAAAGTTGTTCTACCTGCTTTCTGGGCTGAGATGGGGAACCGCTGAATTTTGGACTCGGCCGGTGACAAAATGTTCCAAACACACCCCCTGCACAACTCCACCGGGGAAGGTGCCAGACAGGAGTTCTCTTAGTAGTTTTTACAGTACCTTGGTAGGCAGCTGAAAGGCACCACAAAAGTTGTTCTACCTGCTTTCTGGGCTGAGATGGGGAACCGCTGAATTTTGGAGTCGGCCGGTGACAAAATGTTCCAAAGACACCCCATGCACAACTCCACTAGCGAAGGTGCCAGGGACGAATTCTCCTGGTAGTTTTTACACTACCTTGGTAGGCATTTGAAACGCACCACAAAAGTTGTTCTACCTGCTTTCTGGGCTGAGATGGGGAATCGCTGAATTTTAAACTCGGCCGGTGACAAAATGTTCCAAACACACCCCATGCACAACTCCACCGGGGAAGGTGCCAGACAAGAGTTCTCTTGAGAGTTTTTACACTACCTTGGTAGGCATCTGAAAGACACCACAAAAGTTGTTCTACCTGCTTTCTGGGCTGAGATGGGGAATCGCTGAATTTTGGAGTCGGGCGGTGACAAAATGTTCCAAACACACCCCCTGCAAAACTCCACCGGGGAAGGTGCCAGACAAGCGTTCTCTTGATAGTTTTTACACTACCTTGGTAGGCATCTAAAAGACACCACAAAAGTTGTTCTACCTGCTTTCTGGGCTGAGATGGGGAACAGCTGAACTTTGGACTCGGCCGGTGACAAAATGTTCCAAAGACACCCCCTGCACAACTATACCGGGGAAGGTGCCAGACAGGAGTTCTCCTGGTAGTTTTTACATTGCTCCGGTAGGCATCTAAAAGACACCACAAAAGATGTTCTACCTGCTTTCTGGGCTGAGATGGGGAACCGCTGAATTTTGGAGTCGGCCGGTGACAAAATGTTCCAAACACACCCCCTGCACAACCCCACTAGCGAAGGTGCCAGACAGGAGTTCTCCTGGTAGTTTTTACACTACCTTGGTAGGGAGCTGAAAGGCAGCACAAAAGTTGTTCTACCTGCTTTCTGGGCTGAGATGGGGAACCGCTGAATTTTGGACTCGGCCGGTGACAAAATGTTCCAAACACACCCCATGCACAACTCTACCGGGGAAGGTGCCAGACAGGAGTTCTCCTGGTAGTTTTTACACTACCTTGGTAGGCATTTGAAAGGCACCACAAAAGTTGTTCTACCTGCTTTCTGGGCTGAGATGGGGAATCGCTGAATTTTGGACTCGGCCGGTGACAAAATGTTCCAAAGACACCCCATGCACAACTCCACCGGGGAAGGTGCCAGGCAGGAGTTCTCTTTGTAGTTTTTACACTACCTTGGTAGGCATTTGAAAGGCACCACAAAAGTTGTTCTACCTGCTTTCTGGGCTGAAATGGGGAATCGCTGAATTTTGGACTCGGCCGGTGACAAAATGTTCCAAAGACACCCCATGCACAACTCCACCGGGGAAGGTGCCAGGAACGAATTCTGTTGGTAGTTTTTACACTACCTTCGTAGGCACCTGAAAGACACCACAAAAGTTGTTCTTCCTGCTTTCTGGGCTGAGATGGGGAACGGCTGAATTTTGGAGTCGGCCGGTGACAAAATGTTCCAAAGACACCCCATGCACAACTCCACCGGGGAAGGTGCCAGACAGGAGTTCTCTTGATAGTTTTTACACTACCTTGGTAGGCATCTGAAAGACACCACAAAAGTTGTTCTACCTGCTTTCTGGGCTGAGATGGGGAACCGCTGAATTTTGGACTCGGCTGGTGACAAAATGTTACAAACACACCCCCTGCACAACTCCACCGGGGAAGGTGCCAGACAGGAGTTCTCCTGGTAGTTTTTACATTGCTCTGGTAGGCATCTGAAAGACACCACAAAAGTTGTTCTACCTGCTTTCTGGGCTGAGATGGGGAACCGCTGAATTTTGGACTCGGCCGGTGACAAAATGTTCCAAAGACACCCCATGCACAACTCCACCGGGGAAGGTGCCAGACAGGAGTTCTCCTGGTAGTTTTTACATTGCTCCGGTAGGCATCTGAAAGACACCACAAAAGTTGTTCTACCTGCTTTCTGGGCTGAGATGGGGAATCGCTGAATTTTGGACTCGGCTGGTGACAAAATGTTCCAAAGACACCCCCTGCACAACTCCACCGGGGAAGGTGCCAGACAAGCGTTATCTTGATAGTTTTTACACTACCTTGGTAGGCATCTAAAAGACACCACAAAAGTTGTTCTACCTGCTTTCTGGGCTGAGATGGGGAACAGCTGAATTTTGGACTCGGCTGGTGACAAAATGTTCCAAAGACACCCCCTGCACAACTATACCGGGGAAGGTGCCAGACAGGAGTACTCCTGGTAGTTTTTACATTGCTCCGGTAGGCATCTAAAAGACACCACAAAAGATGTTCTACCTGCTTTCTGGGCTGAGATGGGGAACCGCTGAATTTTGGAGTCGGCCGGTGACAAAATGTTCCAAACACACCCCCTGCACAACTCCACCGGGGAAGGTGCCAGGCAGGAGTTCTCTTGGTAGTTTTTACACTACCTTGGTAGGCATTTGAAAGGCACCACAAAAGTTGTTCTACCTGCTTTCTGGGCTGAGATGGGGAACCGCTGAATTTTGGAGTCGGCTGGTGACAAAATGTTCCAAACACACCCCCTGCACAACTCCACCGGGGAAGGTGCCAGACAGGAGTTCTCCTGGTAGTTTTTACATTGCTCCGGTAGGCATCTGAAAGACACCACAAAAGTTGTTCTACCTGCTTTCTGGGCTGAGATGGGGAACCGCTGAATTTTGGACTCGGCCGGTGACAAAATGTTCCAAAGACACCCCATGCACAACTCCACCGGGGAAGGTGCCAGACAGGAGTTCTCCTGGTAGTTTTTACATTGCTCTGGTAGGCATTTGAAAGGCACCACAAAAGTTGTTCTACCTGCTTTCTGGGCTGAGATGGGGAACCGCTGAATTTTGGAGTCGGCTGGTGACAAAATGTTCCAAACACACCCCATGCACAACTCCACCGGGGAAGGTGCCAGACAGGAGTTCTCCTGGTAGTTTTTACATTGCTCCGGTAGGCATCTGAAAGACACCACAAAAGTTGTTCTACCTGCTTTCTGGGCTGAGATGGGGAACCGCTGAATTTTGGAGTCGCCCGGTGACAAAATGTTCCAAACACACCCCCTGCACAACTCCACCGGGGAAGGTGCCAGACAGGAGTTCTCTTAGTAGTTTTTACACTACCTTGGTAGGCAGCTGAAAGGCACCACAAAAGTTGTTCTACCTGCTTTCTGGGCTGAGATGGGGAACCGCTGAATTTTGGAGTCGGCCGGTGACAAAATGTTCCAAACACACCCCCTGCACAACTCCACCGGGGAAGGTGCCAGACAGGAGTTCTCTTAGTAGTTTTTACACTACCTTGGTAGGCATCTAAAAGACACCACAAAAGTTGTTCTACCTGCTTTCTGGGCTGAGATGGGGAAACGCTGAATTTTGGACTCGGCTGGTGACAAAATGTTCCAAACACACCCCCTGCACAACTCCACCGGGGAAGGTGCCAGACAGGAGTTCTCCTGGTAGTTTTTACATTGCTCCGGTAGGCATCTGAAAGAAACCACAAAAGTTGTTCTACCTGCTTTCTGGGCTGAGATGGGGAACCGCTGAATTTTGGACTCGGCTGGTGAAAAAATGTTCCAAACACACCCCCTGCACAACTCCACCGGGGAAGGTGCCAGACAGGAGTTCTCTTGATAGTTTTTACACTACCTTGGTAGGCATCTAAAAGACACCACAAAAGTTGTTCTACCTGCTTTCTGGGCTGAGATGGGGAAACGCTGAATTTTGGACTCGGCTGGTGACAAAATGTTCCAAACACACCCCCTGCACAACTCCACCGGGGAAGGTGCCAGACGGGAGTTCTCCTGGTAGTTTTTACATTGCTCCGGTAGGCATCTGAAAGACACCACAAAAGTTGTTCTATCTGCTTTCTGGGCTGAGATGGGGAACAGCTGAATTTTGGACTCGGCCGGTGACAAAATGTTCCAAACAGACCCCATGCACAACTCCACCGGGGAAGGTGCCAGACAGGAGTTCTCTTTGTAGTTTTTACACTACCTTGGTAGGCATCTAAAAGACACCACAAAAGTTGTTCTACCTGCTTTCTGGGCTGAGATGGGGAACCGCTGAATTTTGGACTCGGCTGGTGACAAAATGTTCCAAACACACCCCCTGCACAACTCCACCGGGGAAGGTGCCAGACAGGAGTTCTCCTGGTAGTTTTTACATTGCTCCGGTAGGCATCTGAAAGACACCACAAAAGTTGTTCTACCTGCTTTCTGGGCTGAGATGGGGAACCGCTGAATTTTGGACTCGGCTGGTGACAAAATGTTCCAAACACACCCCCTGCACAACTCCACCGGGGAAGGTGCCAGACAGGAGTTCTCTTGATAGTTTTTACACTACCTTGGTAGGCATCTAAAAGACACCACAAAAGTTGTTCTACCTGCTTTCTGGGCTGAGATGGGGAACAGCTGAATTTTGGACTCGGCTGGTGACAAAATGTTCCAAACACACCCCCTGCACAACTATACCGGGGAAGGTGCCAGACAGGAGTTCTCCTGGTAGGTTTTACATTGCTCCGGTAGGCATCTAAAAGACACCACAAAAGATGTTCTACCTGCTTTCTGGGCTGAGATGGGGAAACGCTGAATTTTGGAGTCGGCCGGTGACAAAATGTTCCAAACACACCCCCTGCACAACTCCACCGGGGAAGGTGCCAGACAGGAGTTCTCTTGGTAGATTTTACACTACCTTGGTAGGCAGCTGAAAGGCACCACAAAAGTTGTTCTACCTGCTTTCTGGGCTGAGATGGGGAATCGCTGAATTTTGGAGTCGGCCGGTGACAAAATGTTCCAAAGACACCCCATGCACAACTCCACCGGGGAAGGTGCCAGACAGGAGTTCTCCTGGTAGTTTTTACACTACCTTGGTAGGCAGCTGAAAGGCACCACAAAAGTTGTTCTACCTGCTTTCTGGGCTGAGATGGGGAACCGCTGAATTTTGGAGTCGGCCGGTGACAAAATGTTCCAAAGACACCCCATGCACAACTCCACTAGCGAAGGTGCCAGGGACGAATTCTCCTGGTAGTTTCTACACTACCTTGGTAGGCACCTGAAAGGCACCACAAAAGTTGTTCTACCTGCTTTCTGGGCTGAGATGGGGAACCGCTGAATTTGGAGTCGGCCGGTGACAAAATGTTCCAAACACACCCCATGCACAACTCCACCGGGGAAGGTGCCAGGCAGGAGTTCTCTTGGTAGTTTTTACACTACCTTGGTAGGCATTTGAAAGGCACCACAAAAGTTGTTCTACCTGCTTTCTGGGCTGAGATGGGGAATCGCTGAATTTTAAACTCGGCCGGTGACAAAATGTTCCAAACACACCCCATGCACAACTCCACCGGGGAAGGTGCCAGACAAGAGTTCTCTTGAGAGTTTTTACACTACCTTGGTAGGCATCTGAAAGACACCACAAAAGTTGTTCTACCTGCTTTCTGGGCTGAGATGGGGAATCGCTGAATTTTGGACTCGGCCGGTGACAAAATGTTCCAAACACACCCCCTGCAAAACTCCACCGGGGAAGGTGCCAGACAAGCGTTCTCTTGATAGTTTTTACACTACCTTGGTAGGCATCTAAAAGACACCACAAAAGTTGTTCTACCTGCTTTCTGGGCTGAGATGGGGAACCGCTGAATTTTGGACTCGGCCGGTGACAAAATGTTCCAAAGACACCCCATGCACAACTCCACCGGGGAAGGTGCCAGACAGGAGTTCTCTTAGTAGTTTTTACACTACCTTGGTAGGCATCTAAAAGACACCACAAAAGTTGTTCTACCTGCTTTCTGGGCTGAGATGGGGAAACGCTGAATTTTGGACTCGGCTGGTGACAAAATGTTCCAAACACACCCCCTGCACAACTCCACCGGGGAAGGTGCCAGACGGGAGTTCTCCTGGTAGTTTTTACATTGCTCCGGTAGGCATCTGAAAGAAACCACAAAAGTTGTTCTACCTGCTTTCTGGGCTGAGATGGGGAACCGCTGAATTTTGGACTCGGCTGGTGACAAAATGTTCCAAACACACCCCCTGCACAACTCCACCGGGGAAGGTGCCAGACAGGAGTTCTCTTGATAGTTTTTACACTACCTTGGTAGGCATCTAAAAGACACCACAAAAGTTGTTCTACCTGCTTTCTGGGCTGAGATGGGGAAACGCTGAATTTTGGAGTCGGCTGGTGACAAAATGTTCCAAACAGACCCCATGCACAACTCCACCGGGGAAGGTGCCAGACGGGAGTTCTCCTGGTAGTTTTTACATTGCTCCGGTAGGCATCTGAAAGACACCACAAAAGTTGTTCTACCTGCTTTCTGGGCTGAGATGGGGAACCGCTGAATTTTGGACTCGGCCGGTGTCAAAATGTTCCAAACAGACCCCATGCACAACTCCACCGGGGAAGGTGCCAGACAGGAGTTCTCTTAGTAGTTTTTACACTACCTTGGTAGGGAGCTGAAAGGCAGCACAAAAGTTGTTCTACCTGCTTTCTGGGCTGAGATGGGGAAACGCTGAATTTTGGACTCGGCTGGTGACAAAATGTTCCAAACACACCCCCTGCACAACTCCACCGGGGAAGGTGCCAGACAGGAGTTCTCCTGGTAGTTTTTACATTGCTCCGGTAGGCATCTGAAAGACACCACAAAAGTTGTTCTACCTGCTTTCTGGGCTGAGATGGGGAACCGCTGAATTTTGGACTCGGCTGGTGACAAAATGTTCCAAACACACCCCCTGCACAACTCCACCGGGGAAGGTGCCAGACAGGAGTTCTCCTGGTAGTTTTTACATTGCTCCGGTAGGCATCTGAAAGACACCACAAAAGTTGTTCTACCTGCTTTCTGGGCTGAGATGGGGAATCGCTGAATTTTGGACTTGGCCAGTGACAAAATGTTCCAAAGACACCCCATGCACAACTCCACCGGGGAAGGTGCCAGACAAGCGTTCTCTTGATAGTTTTTACACTACCTTGGTAGGCATCTAAAAGACACCACAAAAGTTGTTCTACCTGCTTTCTGGGCTGAGATGGGGAATCGCTGAATTTTGGAGTCGGCCGGTGACAAAATGTTCCAAACACACCCCATGCACAACTCCACCGGGGAAGGTGCCAGACAGGAGTTCTCCTGGTAGTTTTTACACTACCTTGGTAGGCACCTGAAAGGCAGCACAAAAGTTGTTCTACCTGCTTTCTGGGCTGAGATGGGGAATCGCTGAATTTTGGACTCGGCCGGTGACAAAATGTTCCAAAGACACCCCATGCACAACTCCACCGGGGAAGGTGCCAGGCAGGAGTTCTCTTGGTAGTTTTTACACTACCTTGGTAGGCATTTGAAAGGCACCACAAAAGTTGTTCTACCTGCTTTCTGGGCTGAGATGGGGAAACGCTGAATTTTGGAGTCGGCTGGTGACAAAATGTTCCAAACACACCCCCTGCACAACTCCACCGGGGAAGGTGCCAGACAGGAGTTCTCCTGGTAGTTTTTACATTGCTCCGGTAGGCATCTGAAAGACACCACAAAAGTTGTTCTACCTGCTTTCTGGGCTGAGATGGGGAACCGCTGAATTTTGGACTCGGCCGGTGACAAAATGTTCCAAACACACCCCCTGCACAACTCCACCGGGGAAGGTGCCAGACAGGAGTTCTCTTAGTAGTTTTTACACTACCTTGGTAGGCAGCTGAAAGGCACCACAAAAGTTGTTCTACCTGCTTTCTGGGCTGAGATGGGGAACCGCTGAATTTTGGACTCGGCCGGTGACAAAATGTTCCAAACACACCCCATGCACAACTCCACCGGGGAAGGTGCCAGGCAGGAGTTCTCTTGGTAGTTTTTACACTACCTTGGTAGGCATTTGAAAGGCACCACAAAAGTTGTTCTACCGGCTTTCTGGGCTGAGATGGGGAATCGCTGAATTTTAAACTCGGCCGGTGACAAAATGTTCCAAACACACCCCATGCACAACTCCACCGGGGAAGGTGCCAGACAAGAGTTCTCTTGAGAGTTTTTACACTACCTTCGTAGGCATCTGAAAGACACCACAAAAGTTGTTCTACCTGCTTTCTGGGCTGAGATGGGGAATCGCTGAATTTTGGACTCGGCCGGTGACAAAATGTTCCAAACACACCCCCTGCAAAACTCCACCGGGGAAGGTGCCAGACAAGCGTTCTCTTGATAGTTTTTACACTACCTTGGTAGGCATCTAAAAGACACCACAAAAGTTGTTCTACCTGCTTTCTGGGCTGAGATGGGGAACAGCTGAATTTTGGACTCGGCCGGTGACAAAATGTTCCAAAGACACCCCCTGCACAACTATACCGGGGAAGGTGCCAGACAGGAGTTCTCCTGGTAGTTTTTACATTGCTCCGGTAGGCATCAAAAGGACACCACAAAAGTTGTTCTATCTGCTTTCTGGGCTGAGATGGGGAACCGCTGAATTTTGGAGTCGGCCGGTGACAAAATGTTCCAAACACACCCCCTGCACAACTCCACTAGCGAAGGTGCCAGACAGGAGTTCTCCTGGTAGTTTTTACACTACCTTGGTAGGGAGCTGAAAGGCAGCACAAAAGTTGTTCTACCTGCTTTCTGGGCTGAGATGGGGAACCGCTGAATTTTGGACTCGGCCGGTGACAAAATGTTCCAAACACACCCCATGCACAACTCTACCGGGGAAGGTGCCAGACAGGAGTTCTCCTGGTAGTTTTTACACTACCTTGGTAGGCATTTGAAAGGCACCACAAAAGTTGTTCTACCTGCTTTCTGGGCTGAGATGGGGAATCGCTGAATTTTGGACTCGGCCGGTGACAAAATGTTCCAAAGACACCCCATGCACAACTCCACCGGGGAAGGTGCCAGACAGGAGTTCTCTTTGTAGTTTTTACACTACCTTGGTAGGCATTTGAAAGGCACCACAAAAGTTGTTCTACCTGCTTTCTGGGCTGAGATGGGGAATCGCTGAATTTTGGACTCGGCCGGTGACAAAATGTTCCAAAGACACCCCATGCACAACTCCACCGGGGGAAGGTCACAGGAACGAATTCTGTTGGTAGTTTTTACACTACCTTCGTAGGCAGCTGAAAGACACCACAAAAGTTGTTCTTCCTGCTTTCTGGGCTGAGATGGGGAACCGCTGAATTTTGGAGTCGGCCGGTGACAAAATGTTCCAAACACACCCCATGCACAACTCCACCGGGGAAGGTGCCAGACAGGAGTTCTCTTGATAGTTTTTACACTACCTTGGTAGGCATCTGAAAGACACCACAAAAGTTGTTCTACCTGCTTTCTGGGCTGAGATGGGGAAACGCTGAATTTTGGACTCGGCTGGTGACAAAATGTTCCAAACACACCCCCTGCACAACTCCACCGGGGAAGGTGCCAGACAGGAGTTCTCCTGGTAGTTTTTACATTGCTCTGGTAGGCATCTGAAAGACACCACAAAAGTTGTTCTACCTGCTTTCTGGGCTGAGATGGGGAACCGCTGAATTTTGGAGTCGGCCGGTGACAAAATGTTCCAAACACACCCCCTGCACAACTCCACCGGGGAAGGTGCCAGACAGGAGTTCTCCTGGTAGTTTTTACACTACCTTGGTAGGCACCTGAAAGGCACCACAAAAGTTGTTCTACCTGCTTTCTGGGCTGAGATGGGGAATCGCTGAATTTTGGAGTCGGCCGGTGACAAAATGTTCCAAACACACCCCCTGCACAACTCCACCGGGGAAGGTGCCAGACAAGCGTTCTTTTGATAGTTTTTACACTACCTTGGTAGGCATCTAAAAGACACCACAAAAGTTGTTCTACCTGCTTTCTGGGCTGAGATGGGGAACAGCTGAATTTTGGACTCGGCTGGTGACAAAATGTTCCAAAGACACCCCATGCACAACTATACCGGGGAAGGTGCCAGACAGGAGTTCTCCTGGTAGTTTTTACATTGCTCCGGTAGGCATCTAAAAGACACCACAAAAGATGTTCTACCTGCTTTCTGGCTGAGATGGGGAACCGCTGAATTTTGGAGTCGGCCGGTGACAAAATGTTCCAAACACACCCCCTGCACAACTCCACCGGGGAAGGTGCCAGACAGGAGTTCTCTTGGTAGATTTTACACTACCTTGGTAGGGAGCTGAAAGGCAGCACAAAAGTTGTTCTACCTGCTTTCTGGGCTGAGATGGGGAACCGCTGAATTTTGGAGTCGGCCGGTGACAAAATGTTCCAAACACACCCCCTGCACAACTCCACCGGGGAAGGTGCCAGACAAGCGTTCTCTTGATAGTTTTTACACTACCTTGGTAGGCACCTGAAAGGCACCACAAAAGTTGTTCTACCTGCTTTCTGGGCTGAGATGGGGAATCGCTGAATTTTGGAATCGGCCGGTGACAAAATGTTCCAAAGACACCCCATGCACAACTCCACCGGGGAAGGTGCCAGGCAGGAGTTCTCTTGGTAGTTTTTACACTACCTTGGTAGGCATTTGAAAGGCACCACAAAAGTTGTTCTACCTGCTTTCTGGGCTGAGATGGGGAACCGCTGAATTTTGGAGTCGGCTGGTGACCAAATGTTCCAAACACACCCCATGCACAACTCCACCGGGGAAGGTGCCAGACAGGAGTTCTCCTGGTAGTTTTTACATTGCTCCGGTAGGCATCTGAAAGACACCACAAAAGTTGTTCTACCTGCTTTCTGGGCTGAGATGGGGAACCGCTGAATTTTGGACTCGGCCGGTGACAAAATGTTCCAAACACACCCACCTGCACAACTCCACCGGGGAAGGTGCCAGACAGGAGTTCTCTTAGTAGTTTTTACACTACCTTGGTAGGCAGCTGAAAGGCACCACAAAAGTTGTTCTACCTGCTTTCTGGGCTGAGATGGGGAACCGCTGAATTTTGGAGTCGGCCGGTGACAAAATGTTCCAAAGACACCCCATGCACAACTCCACCGGGGAAGGTGCCAGGCAGGAGTTCTCTTGGTAGTTTTTACACTACCTTGGTAGGCATTTGAAAGGCACCACAAAAGTTGTTCTACCTGCTTTCTGGGCTGAGATGGGGAACCGCTGAATTTTTGGACTCGGCTGGTGACAAAATGTTCCGAACACACCCCATGCACAACTCCACCGGGGAAGGTGCCAGACAGGAGTTCTCCTGGTAGTTTTTACATTGCTCCAGTAGGCAGCTGAAAGACACCACAAAAGTTGTTCTACCTGCTTTCTGGGCTGAATGGGGAACCGCTGAATTTTGGACTCGGCCGGTGACAAAATGTTCCAAACACACCCCATGCACAACTCCACCGGGGAAGGTGCCAGACAGGAGTTCTCTTAATAGTTTTTACACTACCTTGGTAGGCAGCTGAAAGGCACCACAAAACTTGTTCTACCTGCTTTCTGGGCTGA